>NC_080389.1:8069908-8369908 GCF_028751815.1 Salvia miltiorrhiza
GAACACGTACGTATCAAAATAATAAAGTAAATGCGCATACGCTCAACCTAGCCTAGAATTTTCGTTATCACAGCTCAATATGAATTAGACCAGATACTAATTTATCACAGCTGAGTATGAATGGCAGGGACAAAGAAAATTCAAAAAGTGCAGCCGATTTTGAAAGAAAGAGTGAAAGGGAAAAAATTAAAAACTGCACATGACAACAAGACGCATCCTGCACGTGGGTGACGCGTTGGCGGGCCCCGAAAAAGCTGCGGGGAGCTTGATTTTATTTTGGAACTGGTTTCTGCTGTATCCAATGTAGGGGTGTAAACAAACCAAGCTGCTCGCGAATTATTTGGAACTCGTTTAAGTTCGTTTAGAGAAGCTCGATAAATAAACAAATCAAACTTGAGCTTAGTAGTATTCGGCTCGTTAGCTCGTGAACATGTTCGTCAAGTGATTCAGCTTGAAAAATATAAATTATTAGTATATACAACTTATATTTATCCACTAAAATTAATAATAATTGTATTAAATTTCTAATTAATTTTATTTTTCATAAGAAAATAATTAATATATTTATTATTTTAAATAAAATAATTTATTTTTAAAATAAAATAATCAATATTTTGAATATAAATATAAATTTAGAAAGTTCATACAGGTTCGATTAGGCTCGCGAGCCTCAAAGTTAGGGATGTCAATGCAGCCCGAAACCCGTGGGCCGACCCGAATAACCCGACAAAATTAGAGGGTTAGGGTTGAAAAATCGCAACCCGAAAAAACCTCCAGCCCGATTAGCCCGATGGGCTAGCCCGAAAACCCGATGGGCTGGCCCGGTGGGCTGACAGAATTGTGACTTATGCATCCAGTTACAATTTCTGCTATGTTTAGATCTATGGTATTTGCTTAAATATATATTTGTAGCCTCATTAAAAAAAAAGTGAAATTAATTAGTTAGAATATATATGTGTGTGTGTGTGCAATCTCATTAAAAAAAGTGAAATTAATTATGGATCTTTTGTAGAAATTGATTATTAGTATCTCATTAGTTAGAAATTAATTATTAGTATCTCATTTTAAAGTGATACCAATTTTTTTTTCCTGTCAATGAGACGTGCATGGCAAATCCACTAATTATTCAGTAATAATCCAGATTAATTCTAGTGCATTGATACATGCTAAATTTTACTATCTCATTTTAATATAATTTTGTTTATGTAATCTTGAATATCTTATATTTTTGCATTTCATGCTTTGCTATATAATTTATATCTTTAATATCTATGTATATTTTATACATTATACATTAGATCATTAGGAATAATAAAATACAAATGATAATTTTATTTTTACGCCTTTAACCTGATTAGCCCGATGGGCTAGCCCGAAACCCGAAAGTTTAGGGTTAGGGTTGAAGATTTACAACCCGAAAAAATCTCCAACCCGATTAGCCCGTACCCGACTAACCCGAAACCCGATAGGGCTAGCTCGAAAACCCGGTGGGCTAGCCCGATTGACATCCCTACTCAAAGTATTCGGTAAGTAAAGTTCGGGATTCGGTTCGATACTAAACAAACCAAACTTGAGCACACCACTATTCGGTTCGATTACATCCCTAATCCAATGGTTGAAATTGGCTTCCGAACTTTGGAAACGACGCCGTAATACATTTATCACTTGACCAAGACTCGTAGATTTTGAGCTTGTACACATTTATGAAGAGATCAGATATCTATTTATCACAGCTCAGTTACTGAGCCTCAGTATCAATGGAAAGGATAAAGAAATTTGAGCAAGTGCCGTCTGTCGTAGTCCAATTGGAGAAGATCAAAGATGACTACATTCCGCAGGCGGTTTCCTTGGGTCTGTTCCACCACGGCTATCCGAAACTCAACTTGTTGGAGGTAGGGATGGAAATCTACCCGTGGGTAACGGATATCCGCGAAAACCCGAACCTATTAGGGTGGTTTGGATACCATTTGATATCCACGAATAGTTTCGTGATTGCTATTCACTATCCATTTAGTTCGTGGGTATGTGTTTGGATACTTACTATCCATACCCGCGAAACCCGTTTACCCGCGAAAAATACCCGCCAATCACCCGTCAATTATCCGTGAATTACCCGTCAAATATCCACAAAAAATTCCATAAAAAATGGGCTTTGAATATATATTTTGAGATTATGGGCTAGCATATTATATCTTAAAATAGGCCCAAACAGAAACTGATCTAAGGCCTAAATTCTAATAGTCTAATTTAAATTTGAATTTTGTTGAGCAATTATAGAATTTTATTGGATTTTATATTTTAGTTGATGAATTTGAATTTAAACATTGTTCTTTGTGAATTTCAACATATGTATTTGAACTATGTTATTTGTGTTGATATTTTTTTTTCTATTAAATTTGTTGTAAATTTATATTTAAATTTTGTTTCGTGAGTATCCAGCGGATAATAGGTGGCGGGTATCCGGCGAATAGTGGGTGACTGATACCCGCCGGATAGCGGGTTCGTGAATACCCGACGGATAGCGGGTATCTGCGGGTAGCGGGTTTGGATATCATTTGATATCCATGGATAGTTTCGTGGTTAAAAACCACTATCCATTTAGTTCGTGGGTATGAGTATGAATAATCACTATCCGTACCCGTCGTACCCGATTGCCATCCCTAGTTGGAGGTCTTCAAGCCTATTGCCGTCGAGTTGTTCATATCAGGCGGCCCATACAATAAGTCGTTCTACCACAACAAAATTGCTGGCATCATCGGTGAAATACGAAACTGCTACGGAGATCTTTACAGATACGGAGATCTTTACTGCTCGGACGATTGCCTAGCCGAAATAATGCTTCGTGATGCCTCGTTGATGATAATCTACATGGAGACGAGTACTGTAACAGAGCACCCAGATGAGTTGATGATGAAGAAGATTAACGCCATGATGGATCATCTTGGCATATTGACATTAGCATTTATGGCGCATGACATGGTTTTGCTTGATAATCAGATCGCTTTAGTCGTGGTGAAGGTTCTGAATCTTCTGATGGATTTAAGATACGGGGAAGGGCGGGAAGGCGAAGGCCAATACGAAAAGTTGCTTAACAGGTATGCATGTTCTGTTACAACTATTAATTATAAGATACAGCATCTTAATTTCTTTGAAAAATGACAGATTCATTAATATGGTCATCTTCGGAGAGTATCGCCAGCAAATAGTATTGTCTAGGAAGCCTATGCACCTCCTCGAAGCCATCCACATGGTAGTCGTCTTTGGCGGTGAAGATGAGAGCGGCGCTGCTCCAACACCAACTTGCTGCAAATTGCTGTGCTGCCCCAGAGCTGATCTAGAAAGCGGTGCTACTACTCATGGTATAATCCATCGTCTTCTAAAGTCTCTGGCTTGCAAAACCCAAGGTGCAGCCAAGAATGACTACAACTCCTTCATAAACTCCATCCATTCGTTTCGTTCGGTGACAGAGCTCAAGGCAAAAGGCATCCATTTTAGACCAGGCCCAACTTCTTTGATGGATGTCAGCTTCAAATCCAACTTCTTCTACTCCACCCTCCATCTCCGCGAGTGGATCCTCACCCCCAACACTAAGGTCCTCTTCAAGAACTTGGTCGCCTACGAACTCAGCCCTGGCAGCCCAGCCAACAGGGAGGTTACCTCGTACTACATCACCTTCATGAAGTCGCTCATTGATAGGCCGGAAGACGTCAAGGAGCTGCGAGAGAAGAAAATCTTCATCAACAAGCTTGGCAGCGACCAAGAGGTTTTCAACATCTACAAAGATATCAATACACACGGGGCCGATAATCCGATGATTTTTCATGCAGTGAAAGACAAGATCCAAGAACATTATAACAGTAATATCAAGACATGGATGGCTGAGCTCATCCACAATTATTTTCGATCTCCGTGGACCATGACCGCGTTTCTTGCTGCCGCCGCATTACTTGCCATTTCCTTCTATCATCTTGTTAATTTCAACTAGTTTGATTGTCTTTGAGGCAATTAACTAGTGTAGAGACATATATTAAAAGAGTTATAATGGTGTGAATGTTTGCGTAGTGGAAATCAAATGTCAAACACCAACTTAATTAATGCATATTTTGACACGAAAAGACTTAAATGTCCTTATTTTAACTTCATTGAACCTCCCGGCCCCAGATTTACCTCTCAATCTTTCTATCCCAGCATTTTATCTCTCTTTCTATCCTTCTCTCTCGATATTTTCATTACATCTCACAGCTTGAAATTCTTCAGGCAGCGGCGGTGGCAACATGTGACTGCGCGTGTGATTTTCTCACAACTTGATTTACAGAAGTGCATACCAAGTGTTTCCCCTTTTCTCTTTTCTCGACACGGTTTCCTCTATTATCTTCACTAACTACACGTTTCCATTCTGATCATCTTCTCGATTTAAATTCTCGTGTGTGTTTTCTAGAGTCATGATATTCATACATGTGTATATCGAATTTAAATATATGGTTCAACTGGTATGAATGGGGACTATTCCTACCAATCGTGACATGCATATGCACATGAGTGCACATGCTGTAGATATTGTCCATGGAGGGGTATGGAATAACAGCATATACTAGTATATGCTGAATTATACCGTACCGTCGAGTGGTATAACATATTCTAAATTATTGAGTAAGATTGAATTGCATTTAATGAATTAAGGATAAGGGCATCTATATGTATGAAATAAAGACATTAGTCCCCGCCCGTGAAACCATGAGAATGAAGATAATAGACGATTTTGAGTTACGTATCAAAATAATAAATTAAATGCGCAGACGCTCAACCTAGGCTAGATTTTCCTTATCGCAGCTCAATATGAATAGACCAATACTAATTTATCACAGCTCAGAGCATCAGCAATGGGGGGCTCGTTTGTGGGATTGAGCCCCCTTTTTTCGAGCCCTCCCCCCCCCCCCCCTCCCCAACCATTGCCGCTCCCGGGGCTCGCGAGCCTGATCCCCTCCCCGCTGGAGAAGAAGAGAGAAGGGGGAGGCCATGGTGCTGTGTGTGTTTGTGTGTTAAATTTAGAGATGATTTAGGTTTAAGTAATTAAATTGATTAATTGAACTTAATTAAGTAATAAATATTCTATTTTAAGAAAGTGGCCACTTTTAGTGGGACAAACAGAAATAGAAAGGTGACCACTTTTATTGAGACAGAAGGAGTATTTGTTTATCAAATGAATAATTTTTTTTATATTTTATTTATTATGATTAGTTTGTAACTTATTTCATTTTATTTTGAATCTTTGAAAATCCTTAGAGTTGGCATATGTGAAGAAACAAATCAAGCCGTGTAGAGTGAAGATTGAAGAAAGTTGTTGAAACTATTTAACTTGCATTGATGTTTGAACATTTGTAGAATTTTTAATGTTAGAATTTGGATCTTTAATGTTGGATTTAGATCTTAATTTTCTATCATATTTTTTGTTTAAATATCGATTATTGAATTGTTGAAATTTAATTATAAATAAAAAAAATTAAAAACTGCACAAATCGACAACTCAGTCAGCCGAAAATCGAAATGTTCGGTTTTCGAACGATTTGAAATATATATTTCGGTTGGTCGACCGAATCGAGCGATGCTCAGCCTACGCACATACTACATTAATTCCCTTCATTATAATACATCAACTACAAAAATTTCATAATTAAAGTCAAACTCATGTAATTTGTCCTATACATGAGCACCTCATTCTTTTTCTTCAAAAAAACGAGTATATCAGAAAAAAACAATTATTCTAATTTGAAGGGGTGCGCGGAGAATTAAAATATTTGTATAGAATATATTAAATCTAGGAGGTGGCCTGTCCCTAACCGATCCTTTGGTCTTTGCTTAATTATCCATTGGTCTTTGTTTAATTATCCATTAAATGTGACGTCAATTAGTGGTTACGAATTGCATGCATGATATCATCCCTCATCCGTAATATTGTCACGTCATTTAAATAAATAAATCTAGGTAGGAGCTATTTATTGATTTTATAGTCTTCTAAATTGCATATGAGTGAGAATATCGCTCCCTATAAGTTTGGTCATATATTCTTCTAAGACAAAGTTTTGAAGAAATATGAGAGTGTTGTTTTCTTTGATTTTTCTCATTGTTTTAGCCCTTCTCTCTCTCACGCCCAAAGCTTTCATGGGAAAGTTGGGTTTGGATTGGGAAATCCATTCGATTGAGTACTCGACATTTCGAAACAGTATTCCTCTCATAATTATCATTGCTACAGGTAATCGATCTATATACTTTCTCTCAATTAATAATTCGATTTCTATGTTCACATATCACGAATGTTAATTATTTTGATATCCATGAATTGTTTATCAGCTGCAGTTACTTGGTTAGTGAGGAGGAAAATAACGGTTTCCTCTCGCAAAGATGGAGTCCCCGAAATACCGAAGGCCCCGAGACATAGACGGGCAGGGTTTCGGCGAGGGGGAGGGGGAGGAGCACGGCCACGGCCTCGACCACCATCCTCCAATTATAAAGAATCATGCGCAAACAACGATGATAGCGATGAACCCACAAAAATGTGGTATGATACCGCCAATCTATGGCGCTTGAGACAGAAAACCGGCGGCGACAAGACTTGAGGTCGAGACATCGAATGAGTCTATTCTCCTGCTCTTTGTGCAATTGTGAGAAGAATTTTGTCAATTTGGTGTTCAAATTTAGAGAGTGTGTGGCTGCTCGTTAAAACAAATTATAAGTGGAGAGAGCTGGTATGGAGGTTTGGAACAGATGCAGAGGAGAAGAAGAAAAGAAGAAGACGCCGCGCTTGAGGTTGAGGAAGAGGAGAGAGAGAGTTGGCCTATTTTTGTTTAATTTTTGTGGGCTTTTTGTTGGGCTTTTGGTATTTAATTTTGTCATCCTATTGTTGGGCTTTTTGTATATAATTTTGTCGTACTATTTAATTTTTGTTGACTTTTTGTTTAAATTTAATTTTGTATTAAGTATTTTATTTTAATTAATTTAATATTTTGAGTATTTTATTTAATTTTAATTAATTTAATGTTGAAATTTAATTTTAGCGAAATATTGAATTTTAAAATAGAAAAGTAAAATGGGATTAAATGGAAATGGGAATTATAGCGCCTCTTATAGAGCCGATGAACTGGAGATGGGAGGCGCTAAGGTGGGGACCACCAATTAGCGCTTCTTATGGAGCCGATGCACCAGAGATGGGAGGCGCTAAGGTGAGAACCACCAATTAGCGCTTCTTATGGAGCCGATGCACCAGAGATGGGAGGTGCTAAGGTGAGGACCACCAATTAACACCTGTTTTTAGCGCCTGTAGTAATAATTTTAAAGAGCTTATAAATTCCTCTACCCCAATTTATTTTTTCAAATTAAATCTTATATAGTATAATCATTTTACAAATATTATTCAATTATAATTTGCTATTTTCATTCATATGCTATTTTAATCCAAATTTGAGGCTGAATTATATGCTCTTATTATTGCCCTTGAACAAGTTGTCGTCTTTGGTTGGAATGACATTTGGATATAATCAGATTTGATGCTTGTGGTGAATATTTTTAGCTCCCGGACATCTGAAGTCCCATGGCACTTCAAGGTTTGCTGGCTCCATATTCTTTCCAAAGTTGCTTCTCTCAACATTCGGATTTCACACATTCATCGGGAAGGGAATCGCGTCGCTGATTTTCTCGCCTCACACCTTACTTGTGAAGGTTGTTGGTTTGGCCCTATCCCGAAAATTTTACAGCTCGTCCAATATGATGAACGCATACAATCCTTTGCACGTTTTGTACCTTGATCTGCTTTTGGATGAGGGTTTCTGGCAGACAGCAAGGTGGGTTTTGGTTTGCATAAGAAGGTTTTAAGACAATGAAATCTAGTATTCTTCAGTCAAGAATTAATCACTTTAGTACCTGGATCGCCATGATTTGCTTAAGACGATGAAATCATTTTCCAGTCAATGTTTCTGGTGTGGTTTCTCAGAATAATATTTCGTTTATGTAATTAAGAATTATATATCATGATTTGCTTAAGACGATGAAATCTAGTATTCTTCAGTCATGCTCACATGCGATAATAATTTTGAAACTTTAGTACCTGGATCGCCACAGTTTTAGTCGGTTACCCTTGTTACTTTTATACCTTTTTGGATGTTTCCGCAGGTCTGTTCCTCACTCTAGTTTTTCTTGATTTATTTAGTTGTACTTTTGAGAATTCTCGACCAAAGGGATTAGTAAAAATTGAAAGCCTCAAAAGGCAGGGCTGCAATTCGATAAATTCATATTTGCTTTGTCCACATAATTCATGCTACATATTTCAACGAGAGTCGAGCCATAACTTAAGTATAATGAAAAGCTTCATTCTTAAATTCTAATTGAGCTAAAAGTTATTCAGGTTCTAATACGGACTGTCCGATGGCTTATAGCTTTAGCGCAATGATTTTGTAAAATCGATTGAAAATAGCAATTTTTTTTGAAAAACTTGAAAATTTACAGAGACGTTCTAGACGCTTTGAATTACACATATGAAAATTTTTAGAATTTTATTAGCATTCAAGCTAAATTTATAGTATTAAAGCCTTGGTCTAGAAGAGGGGGGATCGTGGCATGCCTTTAGCTAATTTGCCAAACATCCAGCGATGAGAGAGGAGAGGGGGGGATCGCCTAGGTTCTGCCAAAAAATATTCCTTTTGGTGCGTAGCAGCGGCGGATTTTAACGGCAGCCTCCTTTGATGAGCAGGGGCGGTAGCGATCCAAGCGGCGATTCGCCGGACTTCCACAGAGAATCAATAGTGTGGGGGTGGGTCAGATTTAGGAAACTGCTGGGAATTCCTCCTCACTTCACAAAGCGTCTCCATCTCGGCGTTACCTTCCGAATATTTTCCCGGGCTACAATCTTTCGATCCGTAATTCCTTTAGGAAATCAAGCAACATCAAAGAGACTTTAAGCAACATTAATAGAAGAATTGAAAGACTAAGCCGTGAACACTGCGCATTCACTACTTAATCCCTCACAATAATATCATCAACTGTTAACTGAAACAAACGGAAACAAAATCTCAAGAACCAAACAATCACTCTCTATCACAATGAAAAGCAATTAAACAAGAACATACTCAAACAATGTGTAATCTGACCACTCAATGAAATATATATACTCTATGAACTCAAGAGAATATAAAATTAAAGCAGCCGATTGTACCTCGTTTTTCTCTTCACCTTTTATAGATATCTGCCAAAAACCTTAGCTCGATAATAACTCCTTTAGGATAATAATAAACGAATCATCTGATATTTATCCTTCAAGAATAAGAAGTTTGAAGTCTGTTGCTAGTAGAATTCGTCTGAATAGATAAGCTCCCGATAGTTATTTGATGTAGAATCGCGCAGTAGGAGTCTTTGCGTGTATCAGCAGCTAGGCAAGTTCAATTTTTAATACATGTAACCTAACTCCAAAGGTACAAACATATAAGAGTACTCTATACTCTAACATGAACCATTTAACGATGACACATAAAAGTGACTCTCGATCTAACAATCATGCACATCATCAAGTAACATCAAGTCTGTCTGCATCGTCACTATCAACAGCCTCATCATCACACTCGTGAAGAAAACAATCAAAATTATTATCAGGTTTCCGATCTTAATCACGACCAAAATCAATTGATAACCTATCATCATCCAAACATTTCACACCATTAACTTCTCTATAATATTTGTCTCTACATTAATTAATTGCCGCCCCAAAGACAATCAAACCACAGTTGAAACAGATGGGTATGTGCTGATCCATAGTGGATGCTCTAAGGGGAGATCCAGGGCGTAGATATGCACACACAGTTGAAAGAGATGGGTATGTGCTGATCAATTAATCTTCAGTTGGAGCTAGTTAGGATTCACGGCGTAGTAGAGCTGACCGGCAGATATTGCAAGTAATGCAACGGCAGCAAGAAACGCGGTGATGGTCCAGGGAGATCGAAAATTAGTGTGGATGAGTTCAGCCATCCATGTCTTGACACTACTATTATAATGTGCTTGGATGTCGTCTTTCACTGCACGAAAAATTTCCAGATTATCGGCCCCGTGTGTATTGATATCTTTGTAGATGTTGAAAACCTCTTCGTCGCTGCCAAGCATGTTGATGAAGATTCTCCTCTCTCGCAGCTCCTTCACGTCTTCCGGCCTCTCCATGAGCGACTTCATGAAGGTGATGTACGATGCGACCTGGCCGTTGGCCGGGCTGCTAGGGCTGAGTTCGTAGGCGACCAAGTTCATGAAGGTGACCTTAGTTTTGGTGGAGACCCCCCACTCGGGGAGTTGGAGGGTGGCGTAGAAGAAGTTGGATTTGAAGTTGACATCCATTAAAGATTGGGTTGGGCTTGGTTTGAAATGGATGCCCTTTGCCTTGAGCTCCGTCACCGAACGAAACGAATGGATGAAGCTTTTGATGTTGTCTTTCTTGGCTGCAGCAGCTCCTTGGTTCTTGCAAGCCAAAGACTTTCGAAGACGATGGGTTATACCATGAGAATGAGTAGTTTTAGTTTCTGCACCACCGCTTTCTAGATCAGCTTTCTTTAGCAATTTACATGAGCAGCAGGTTGTTGAAGCAGCGCCGCTCTGATCTTCTTCAGCATTGAAGCAGCAGAGCCATGGGCATCTGCGGGTGGTTTTCTCACAGTCCAAGACGAGTAGCATGTGGATGGCTTCAACGAGGTGAAGAGGCTTCCTAGTTATTCTTTTCTGGCGATACTCTCCGAAGATGGCCATATTCATGTATCTGTCATATATCTCGTAGCACTTTAATCAAGGGTTTAATTACATATTCTCATGTGCACTCAATTATTCAATTAATAGTATTAATTTCCACATTTTGCATATTAGCTCATTTTTAAATTCAATGCGGTGACATGACATAAGTATGTTCACTTGGTACATAAATATACTTGTATGACATAATGAATATGACAATGTGAAAAAATAGAACTGACATTGTATTGTATAATTAGATGAAAACGACATCGTTTCAGATACAAAGTTTAGCAAAAAAAATAGACAAGAATATGCAAAATGAAAAAAAATAATTAACAATTGAATAATTTTAATACTTATTTTAAAGTTTGAGCTCAAAATAAAAATTTGTTCAAAGTTCAATAATTTCCGGGATTGGTTGCTAGGGGGGCTGAATATGTTATTTAAGTATAGAGCCTGAAATTAGTTGTATGGGGATTCGGGGCGATAGCTCCTAAAACAAATTTTTTTGAACAACCTATATAATTCGTTTTTATGTTATAGTGAGAATATACACTCATATAGTTATAGTGAGCAATGAGGCTCGGTCTTTTGTTTGCTCTCTTTTGCGCTTTCTTGGATGTTTTGTACTCTTTTACTTTTCCATTAATACAATAGTTATAGTGAGCAATGAAACTCAATTTTTGGCTATTCACCTAAAAAATACAAATTATGACTATTTTTTACAATTTCGATCCAAAATACCATTAAGTCCTTGACCCCGTGAATCCTATTCTACCCAGGCCAAAGCACAAAAAATGATATATTTATGTTTGTTTTAAAAACAAAAATTGTTTCATTTTCTGCAAAAAATAAATTAATTTTAACTAGAGGATTGACTCAAACTTGCATTGAAAATTAACTAAAAAATGGAAATGATGAAATAAAAGTAACACAAATTTAACAAATTAATTAAGACTTGTATTAAGAAGAAAAAAGAAAAAATCAAGAAAACCCCCTGAAAAAAAAAGTTAAAATATTTTTAATGAAAATTCAAAGGGAAAAAACTTTAAACTTTAAGAAGCAAAAAGAGTATCCGTCTAAAAAGCCAATAAAAAGAACGAATAAGCAAAAAAAAATTATTGAGCTTCAGAGTAACCATCACCCAATATAACAAATTAATATAACAAATTGCCATATATTAAAACAATGTATTATATTAATCTCTCTTATATAAATAAAATAAAATAAATAAAAAAAGTCAAAAACAGGTAGGAAGCCCCCCAATCCAATCCGCCACCGTACATACCTGTTAAGCAAGTTTTCGTATTCGCCTTTGCCTTGCCCGTATCTTAAATCCATCAAAAGCTCCACCACGCATAAAGGGATCTGATTCTGAAGCAACAGCAAGTCACGCGACAGAATCGCTAACGTCAACATGCCAAGATGATCCATCATCGCCAGAATCTTGTTCATCATCAACTCATCTGGCTGCTGATCTGTCTCGTCCAGTACACTCATCTCCATGTAGATTATCATCAACGAGGCGTCGTGAAGCATCATTGCGGCTACCTCATCGTCCGAGTACTTACCGATCGTGCTTTCCTCGTAGCATCCTCGTATCTGACAAATGATGTCAACAATTTTGCTGCGGTACAACGACTCGTCGTATATCTCCGGGCCGCCCGATACGAACAACTCGACGGCTTTAGGCTTGAAGGCCTCCACGAAAGCGAGATCCGGTTCGCCGTGGTGGTACGGACCCAACGAAACCGCCTGCGGAAAGTAGTCGTTTTTGTTCTTCTCCAATCGGAGTAAGAGAGGCATCACTTTCTCAATTTTCTGTGTCGCAGCTGCCATTGCTGTGATAGGTTAATATCTGGTCTATTCATAAATTAGTGTGTACAAGCTCAAGCCTACGAGTCTTGGTCAAGTAAAAAATAATTATATAATACTAACACATAAAATATATGAATAAGAGATAATCAAATCATAAACAACTATATAATTAATTATAAATGTATTATATCTAGTTGTTCACTCTGATTACTACTTATTCATGAATATTTGCATGATTGACACAATTAAATATGAACGTTGGAGTCCTACTAAAATAATGGGTGGAAGGAAACTAACAATAGTTGCACAGTATGAGCTAGGACCGCCACCAGCTGTGATGGCTAATTAAATAAAAGGACAAATGCGACTTAAATAGTGTAACAAGTTGCATTTTCAATAATTTGCTCAGTTTTCCACTTTGTCAGATTACTTTATAATTAATTATGTGGATCTAGGAACTAACCAAAAGGATTCAAAATGATGCCGGCCGGTGAAAAGAGTGCATTGATCTACAATTGTCATACTATTTTATAGAGAGGAGATCAAATAAAATATGACTACTAAAAATTAATCTGAACAGTCATAATTTAATACTATAAAAAAGATTAATTGAAATGTTAGGACAGAGAAATAAATTTCTACTTTATGATTGAATACAATAGGCTATATGCATGATTTATCGCTAGGTTGGGAGCTTAAGTCACTTAAACGATCGGAAGAATTGCATCAATTTAGAAGAAACTTTGGAGTAAATGGTGAGTAAGGATAGAAGATCTGAAACCAGTTGCAATAAAATTTAGAGTGAATTGGACAGAAATATACTTGTAAAAGTTTGCTAAAATATTTGGAGTGTCACTCAACTTTGATTTCATATTTTTCTTGTGCACTGCTCTACATCAAATAGGCCATTACATACTTAGAGATATATATAATACACAAATGGTATCTAGATACCAATTAGGTAGACTGCGTTTACTTTGATGAAAAAAGAGAGAAAAAAATATATTTTCATCAATTTTCTACCATTTTCACATGTTTATTATGATGAAAAAATTTATCCAGGCAGAGTCGATATTTTTTCGGGCAACCCTTTTTTCACTCTTTTTCTCTCCAATGTTGAATAATATATATATATATATATTATACCAAGGTAGGGTGTAATTTTTTCATCTTTTCATCTCTAGTAAACATATATATGATAAAAAAAGAGAAAAATATAATATTTTCTCATCTTTTTTTATCCATCATATTCTAATAAAATTTTATAATCAAAATAAATGCACCATTATAAAAAAAGATTGTGATTACCAAAGCAATCAAAATAAAATCTTCTTGCTACCCAAGTGGGGTTGAATTTTAGGCCCCCTAGATTAATGGGCGGGTTTTACCCGAATCGATTCCGAACCGTTGATTACCCGTTTAGTTATAAAGTAACGGTTTCGGTATTGGTCCATGGGTAATGGTACGGATCAGACCATTTCATTTTGTCATTTAATAGTTCAGATCCGGTCTGAGTCTACTAAGTAATGGGCAGGTTCTAGATCCGGAACCGTAATAACAATTTAATGGTTCTGATTCGGGTAAAATCCACTCATTGACATTCCTAGTATAAAGACGCACATACACTAAAATATCAATCTTTGCATTGTAGAAAAATGCCAAATTTGTAGTAGTGTGCAATGGGCCTTCTTGTATCTCGGGCCTTCCTGTCTCTGACTATTGTTTATTGTCGTGACAAAACAAACACTCGCAGATATACACTACGGTTCAAAGATGATCGTAGAGAAATTTATAAATACACACGCACATACACTACATTTTGAGAATAAATGTAGAAAAAAGTAAATAATACGCACTCATACACTACGGTGATCAACGTAGTCTATTAACGCACATACACTACACCACAGTGTTGGTAAAAAGTAATAGTCTTTGCATAGTATAAAAAAGCCAAATTTGTAGTAGTGTGCAATGGGCCTTGTTGTTTCTTGGGCTTTAAAGATTTTTTTTTTTTTTAGAATTACAAGAGGGTATCTAATAAGCAAAGCCGCATGCGGGCGGAAAAAATGTGTACCTAATCTGGACCTTAAAGAGAGATTACCAGTGCCATTAACTCAATCTTGACGTAGTGCACAAATAGATCGACAAGGTAAAACCCAGTGCCATTAAAGAGAGATTACCTAGCTAGTTAAAGCGATGATGAAACTGAGAGCAAAGAAAGCCAAAAAAGAGGGAAAGAAGGACGAGTTTCCCATGAAAACGAACAGAAATACTAGTGAATTAGAAGGCAAATGAACATGAAATTGACAAAATTGTTCGGTTCGTTCCATTCTTGTGTACCCCTCTGCAACGAATAGTGAGGTATGGGTGCGTTCGGTATTTTTGGGCCTTCATCGCTATCTTATCCTACTCAGCAACCTGCTAACTGCAGCTGAAACAATTAATGCATATCAAAATAATTAACATTCATGATATCATATGTGATATATGAAATTTAACATACAAATCGAATTATTGATAGAGAGTAGGGGTGTAAACGAACTAAGCCGCTGGCGAACTATTCAGGGCTCGGCTCGAAAAAAGCTCGTTTGAAATTCGTTCGTTTTCTAAACGAGCCGAACTCGAGCTCGAATCCGAGCTCGATAAAATTATCGAGCCGAACTAGAGCCTATACATGTTCGGCTCGTGAGCTCGCGAACATGTTCGGCTCGAACCTTTTTTTTTATAAGAAAAAGAAGATATGATAAAACCACCGGTACCAGAGGTACCTAGAAAGTCATACATGAAGAAAGAGAAAAAGTTTTTCAACACCATGACAAGAAATTAACATCCGGGGACCAAATTCTAAAAGCTGCATTCCAGCTCCAAAGCCTTCCTTTAATTTCCATCACCACCTCCTCAGAAACCCAAGTTTTTCCTTCAAATCTGCTTTCATTGCGTCTCTTCCATAACACCCAAACCGTACAGACCCATAATGCTCTAAGAAGCTTCCCACTCTTCTTACCTCTGCCAAGATGTGTAAAGCATTCAAAGTGTTGAACCAAGCTCCTCGGTCTCGCCGAGGGGAAGCCAACCCACTCAACAATATCATCCCACACTTGTTCCGTTTTCGGACATTCCAACAAAATGTGTTCGGCCGTTTCTTCTTTTGACACACATCCATTACACCACAATTCCTCCGTCGTGAGCACTTTCCTCTTAAAAAGGTTGTCACAAGTTGCTAACCTGTTTCTCAAACATCTCCATGCGTACACTCGAGCCTTCTGCGGAGCTGGAATCTCCCAAATTTTTGCGAGCTGCTCCTTAAAAGGCTGTGTTGAAGAGTTGGCGTTCCTAGCTGCCGCCAACGTATGGTATGCTGAATTTGTAGAGAACACACCATCTTTTGAAGCTTTCCAAAACCACCCATCATCTTTTCCTGTAGAAAGAATGAACTCAGAAAGAAAAGATGTTAGTTCCCAAATCTTCGCCCTCTCCCTGTCAAAAGGTTCTCTCCTCCATCTAAACTCCCATTCCCATTTCCCATCCACCCATTTGCCAGACTCGCTAATAGACACGTCTTTATCTACACAAAACTGAAAGAGTCTCGGGAAAACAAAGCAAAGTGGTTTGGAGCCCGCCCATCTGTCTTTCCAGAATTTTGTGTGTCGACCATATCCTACCTTACGCACCAAATTCCCCAAAAACCTGTCCTTTCCCAGCCCACCCCCGGCCTCCACCACCTTCGGCCACCACCCTCCCTTCATGCTGTTCTTACCCATCCCAATGAGACCCTCTTCCCCCCATTGCACTTCTCCATAGATGGACCTAACTACTCTAACCCACAGCTCCTCGCCCCCTACAAGATATCTCCACACCCACTTCATCACCAAAGCACAATTAAACCACTCCAAATTTCTCAAACCCACTCATCCCTCACGTTTATTGGAGCACAGATCGCTCCATTTGATCCATGCGATTGAACTGGAGGCCCCATTCCCTCCCCATAAGAATTTAACCATCAGAGAATATAAGCTGACTTACCACAGATTTTGGGATAATGGAGAAGGAAAGTTGATAAACTGGGATAGCTTGCAAGACCGCCTTAACCAAGGTAATACGCCCAGCCAAAGATAATTTTCTTGTTTTCCATCCCGCGATCTTTTTCTTCAATTTCTCGACAATGGGATTCCACTCCTTCACGTTTTTTCTTCTTTCTCCGATCTGTACACCAAGGTATTTAAAAGGTAGAGATCCCACTTTGCACTTAAGTTCCATCGCCATTCGCTGCACTTTATCCGCTTCAATCCCGACACCCACAATACAACTCTTTTTAAAGTTCACTTCAAGCCCGGAAATGAACTGGAACAGATGTAAGATCTCCTTCAAAGCCACTGCATTCATCTCATTCTCATCTAACACGAAGATAGTATCATCAACGTATTGCAAGTGCGAGATCCGAATATTCGGCTCGAACCTATTTGCGAATAGGCTCGTGAATATGTTCATTAAATAATAATTTTATATATTTTATTTGTTAAGTAAGTATTTTTTAAATAATAAAAATAATTTTCATAATTAAAAAAAATTACTACTAACTTGATAAATTATCTATTTGTTAAAAATAAATTATAAATTATGATTCATAAATAGTCTAGTAATATATGAACAAATATAATTTTTTTTAGGGGGTGTATTAGTTCAAGACTTATATAGATTTTAAAAGTCCGTGGATTTTAAAAGTTTATAGAATTCTCACGGATTCTTCATGATTTTGAATGAATTCTCGGTCAGATTTTTAATGAATTAGCAAGAATTTGACGTGATTTTTTCGGACTTGAAATCCACAAACCCTGCGCGCGCGGGGATTGAACGAGTGATGGACAGGCACCCAACGGCCGCTAGGAGTCCATGAGCGCTGGGTTCCAGCGAGCGCTGGACACCCAACAACGCTGTGTTCCAGTAGCGCTTGTCCGAGCGGTGAAGCGCTGAAGCCCAGCCAGCGCTGGCATCGTTGACAACGAGCGCTGGGTCCAGCACTCGCTGGCTTCTTGGCCGCGGGCGTTGGCACCCAGCGAGCGCGGGAATTTTGCAAGATTTGTGAATTCTCGTGGTCTGGCTTCGGATTTGTTCATGCCTATTTTTTCGACGAAATCAATGAAAGTCATTCCAACTTTAAAGTCCATAGATTAACGAATACACCCAAACTTTAAAAGACTTTTAAAAGTCCTGAACGAAAACACTCAGACTTTAAAAGACTTTTAAAAGTCTTGAACTAATACACCCAAACTTTAAAAGACTTTTAAAAGTCTTGAACTAATACACCCAGACTTTAAAAGTCTGCAGAAATCTATTAAAGTCTTGAACGAATACACCCCCCTTATTTTAATGAAACCTTAATATATAAATAATTCGAACTGAGCTTGAATTCGAGCCTAAATTTGAAATCGGACTTGATATTCGAGTCGAGCTCGAGCTCGAGATAAACGAATAATTGACGAGCCGAATTCGAACCAAACTCGAGCTTGGTATTATATAAGCGAGCCGAGCTCGAGCTCATTTTTAGGCTCGAATTCAAGCTCGAGCCGAACCAAATCTTCACGAACCGAGCCCGAGCCTGAAGGTATTCAGCTCGGCTCAGTTCGTTTCTCAACCGCCATAGATGGCTGGGTTCATTCCATTCTTGTTTACCGCTATCGCTCTGCAATGAATAGTGAGGTATCAGAGGAGCGTTCGGTATTTTTGGGCCTTCATCGCTATCTTCGCTAGAGGAAACCGTTCTTTTCCTACTCAGCAACCTG
Organism: Salvia miltiorrhiza; assembly: GCF_028751815.1. Lineage (NCBI taxonomy): Eukaryota > Viridiplantae > Streptophyta > Magnoliopsida > Lamiales > Lamiaceae > Salvia > Salvia miltiorrhiza. Next base: position 8,088,259 of record NC_080389.1, read on the forward strand.
CTAACTGCAGTTGATAAACAATTAATGCATATTAAAATAATTAACATTCATGATATGTGATATATGAAATTTAACATACAAATTGAATTATTAATAGAGAGAGAGAGAGATTACCTATAGCAATCTATTTATTATATGAAAACACAGTTTGTGCCAAAATTATAATTAAAGAATCAATCAAATGGTATTTATAAAACTCAACAAATCTCATATCCCATATATTTTCTCTCTCCTCTCTTTCATCATAGGCATTCTTCAATTTTCTATTCTCTCTCTCTCTCTTTCTCTCATATTCTCTTTTTCATATTTTGATGATTTTTAAAAAAAAATCAAATTTTATTTATAAAAAATATTCTATATATATTTTAAATTAAAGATGAATGCAAGATCTTTGATTTGGTATCAAATAATTATTCAACTCTTTTATTAGTATTCTAACAAATTATAATAATATAATTTATTTTCCTACTTATCAATTAAAGCTTTTCTAATAAGATGACATAGGTATAATGAGCTAACTTAAAAAAGATTAATTTTATGCATGATTGGCTTATGTTTTAAAACTATATATTGTGATGTGAAAACTCTTTTTTTTATTGTTTCTTCGTTTCTTTTAATTTGAATGATGTGTTTATTATATAATTTGAAGGAAGAAAATAAAGTTTTCCATCAAACAGATGGAAAATTAAAAATGATACTTTTCAAAATTATAAAATAAAATTAAGGATCTTTACTGAGTAATTGATGTAGATTATTTTATTTTTTAAGAAAAAATAATTTACATTTACTTATATTCTAACTATATTTAATATTTATTTTTTATTTATTTGATACATCATTTAATTTATTTATTTTTGATAAATTAACATAATTAAATAGAAAAATTTAAAGGCCGCGCCACAGGGGCTCGAACTCAAGACCTTCGGTTTTAGACATTAACTACTAATCGCTTAACCGATACACACGCTACATCGCTTAATTTTGATGCAAAGCTATGTTCGTCGTGCATCGCACGGGCGAATGTACTAGTGATAATTATGAGAGCAATACTGGTTCCCATGAAAGTTTTAGGCGTGAGAGAGAGAAGGGCTAAACCAATGAAAATAATCAAAGAAAAGAAACCCAACAGCCTCATCTTCAAAATTTTGTGTGTTAGTGCGATATGATAATCAAGAATGTCCAAATTTATATTCTCAAATCAACAAAATAACAACTTGCTTTATTTATTTAAATGACGTGACAATATTACAGATGAGTAGGGCTGTCAAAATGGGCCGAAAATGGCCCGGCCCGCCCGTAGTTTTGGCCGGGCTGGGCTAGGATTTTCAAGGCCCAAAAAAATCGGGCCTCCCTAGCCCGGCCCATGCGGCCCGCCGGGTCACCCGGCCCGCGGGCCAAAAAGCCCGCCGGGCTTTCGGGCCTAAATCGGCCCGTCAGTATAGAAGGTGAAAATTTCAACAATTTATATATCCTCCCAAATTCCAATCGGCCAATCCCAATGAAACCAACCTAATCTAAGTCAATTTCTTCAATTGACGACAATGACGAGTCGAAGTCTAACTTAGGATTTAAATTAGCAATCAACAATTAATATTAAATTATTTTTACTTGAAAGATTTATTTATTTTTTATTATTTTTTGTGGTTGTTATTTGATTCCGGTTGATTTGATTACTGTATTAATTAATTTGTGAATAAATCGTTTTCAGTTTTTGTTGTTTTTGCAATTAGTTTTTGTTTTTTTTACTTGTATTCATATTATTTACGTTTAGTTTTAATCATATTTGTTTACATTTAATTTTAGTCAATTATGTAATTTAGATGTAGATTGTTTAAGGCCCTTTTTGTTTCATCGAATTTGTCTTCATTTTTTCCTTTAAATTTGATCTAATTTATTAATTTTTGGAACTAAAAAGAAAAAGAAAAAAAAAATATAATTTTTGGCCCGTTTTGGCCCGGCGGCCCGTATAGGGCCGGGCTGGGCTTCATTGTTCAAGGCCCGCTGAAATTTTGGGCCGACCCGACCCAGCCCAAAAAATTGCCTAGGCCCGCTGGGTTGGGCCAGGCCGGGCCGGCCCGCAAGGTTTGACAGCCCTACAGATGAGGGATGATATGATGCACGCAATTCGTAACCACTAAGTGACGTGACAATTAATGGATAATTAAACCAAAGACTAAAGAAGGTCAGTTACACTATCTTTATCAACAATCTGCACCAACCTAACTTTTTAATAAAAAATTTATTTTTCTTTCTTCCACATACACAATCTATAATTAAACAACCTTTATGTTTTATTAATAATCTACTACAACCTAAATATTTTTTCTTTTTTTATTATTTGTTGTCATATTTTTTAACTATAAAATGCCAAATGGCATTATCTCATTTAATTGAAAAGGTGGATGACCTTGGTTGGTCTGCAATTTTTTGGACAACCGATTGTCAAGCTTTTCAATATTTTATTAATTTTTTTGATTTATAATTTTTTTGTCTTTTTGTGATGACCGATTATAGATGATCATGGATAAATGTAGTCTTAGGGACAGGCCACACCTCCTAGATTTGATGCTATACAAATATTTCAACTCTCCGGGCGCCTCCTCAAATTAGAATAATATAGAATTTTGTTGATCTAGTCGTTTTTCTCAAGAAGAATAAATGAGGTGCTATGTAGGCCAAATTACATGATGTTTTTTTTTTTTTTTTAATGTAATTACATGAGTTTTAAGCAGGACATCGTAGATGATGTATTATAATTAATGGGGTGCGCACCGGCTTCCGCACCCCCCCAAATTGTGGGTGCCCTTATATAAATTATGTTGTGTGCAAAAATTAAGTTTAGGATAAGACATATAGTATCTACTTAAGTTGAGAGGGGAAACTAAACTTCATACCTAAACTGTTGACTTTGCAGTTTCAAGTTTCTCTTTCTTTCAGTGAACTAAACTCCTTCTTTCAATTTTAGCCCACGTTTGGTTGAGTGTTTTTAGAGATTGGAAAGGGATTCGATTAATTTAATCCATTAATTGTTGTTTGGTTTAAGTAATGAGTTAACCATTACTCTTACTTGAGGGTAACCCAATCACCCAATTTGTTACCCCTCAAAATAGAGGGGAAACAAAAGAAAGGGAATCCCTTACTAATGATTCATTTCCATTGTTAAACCAAACAATCAATAAAAGTAATGATTATTGTTACCATTCCACTCCTTTATTTGATTCCATTCCCTTTCCATTCCTCTACTTGAACCAAACGAGCACTTAGTATGTTAAGAGATTCCGCTTCAGTTGAGGAACGAGCCACTGAGCGTTGCTTTTTCGAGCAACTCTCTAAAATCGTAATTTTTTCTTTTTTTAAAATTTAGAAATAAAAAAAAATTTGTAAGAAAATAATTGTCTTGGGGCTTCGAAAGTAAAAAATCGGGCTTCTTGTCTAGTCGAACCCCTAGGTCTGACCTTTGTTATCTACGAGTCCTTGCTAAACCGCAATTTAGCTCATCTCTTACAAGTATCCTAAGTACATGACCGGCTAGAGAAAAGGGTAAAGGACAGGTAAAAGGCCCAAGAGCCGTTACCAAGGGCAAAGGTCCAGTAACTTACCGGCGGGCTTTACTTAAAGTGAAAGACTAACATGCGTACGCGAGACCAAGACGACGGGAAGCATTCAACTTGGGGCTCAACTTTCTTCTCTGTAGGCACAAAAATTTTATAAGAAAATAAATATATCTTATTGATTTTATATCTTTGTTTATTTTGGAATTTTATGAAATCCAAGACTAAATATGATATATTATTAATAAAGATATTACCATATTTCAAAAGATAGAGATCAATTTCTTTGGCAACAAGTCAACTCTAATATCAATCTTCAAGAGCCAATAGGATCGTGCCACGTCAGCCCTAAGCCCATAATCATGCGGGCTTTGGCCCAAAGCCTGACTCTTCCTACAACTATAAATAGGGGTCCTCATATCAGTTCTAAACACACCAAAAATTATATTCAAGAGCTCAAGAGTTGAAGATAAATTCTCTACGAATTCTCTCCAACATTCAAGATGTTCTTCAAGGTGTCCCGACGAAGTTCTTTGGTGGAATCTTCTTAAAGTTGGAGTTGATCCGGAAACAAGGCGAGAGTCATCCACGTAGGCGTTATAAAGCTCGAAGCTCGACACATACTTTGGAAGCAAGGTGAAGTCCTCTACACCGACATATACTTTGGAAGCAAGGCGAAGTCCTCTACACCGACATATACTTTGGAAGCAAGGCGAGAGTCATCCACGTAGGCGTTATAAAGCTTGAAGCTCGATGCATACTTTGGAAGCAAGGCGAAGCCCTCCACATCGGCGTATACTTTGGAAGCAAGACAAAGTCCTCCATGTCAACGTCATAAAGCTCAAAGATCAAGTCCAAGAAGATCGGAGGCATATTTTTCCAACAAATCTCAAGGACTACTCAAAGACTATCAAGAATCAAATTGAAGAGAAGAATCAGAGGAACAAATAGAGATAGCAACCCGCACAAATACATTTGATCTACAAATATTGAAATTGTACGCAATTTTGTATTTATTAAATTAAATACATAAAATTTGTGTTTACAAATTTTGGCACGCCCGGTGGGACATCTTTACCTCTCATCTCTCCTCTTCACCAACAACAACTCAAGCAAATTCAAATGGAGAACAAAGCTTCAAGCACTGCCCAAAACATCACTTTGGAGAACATTGGTGTTATCACTCGAGACAAAGCTATGCAATTGGAGGAGATTTTCAAGTCTGCTTCAGCAATGGAAGAGCATTCAACTGCGAGCTACTATCTTGAAGCTCCTGTTATGGTGACAAACGCTTCTACTCTGGAGGAACAAGTTGCTAGCATAGCTAAGCTTCTTGGAAACATGAACAAGCGTATATTGGAGCAAGACGCCAAGATCTCAAAGCTCATCTTAGAGAAAGGAGAAGGAAGTCGAGTGAATGACGGAAAAGATGAAAAAAACGATGATTCAGAGTCAGTCAAGAAGCACCATGGAGAAAAGACGTCTCCTAAGAACATCGAAGTTTCTGCCGATGGCTTCATTCAAATCAATCAACTCAAAGACTTCATCATGGGAACGGTCAAAGACAAGTTCGAAGGGACCTCGAAATCAGCATGGACTTATAGCAAGCCATATGTAAACACAAATTTTATGTATTTAATTTAATAAATACAAAATTGCGTACAATTTCAATATTTGTAGATCAAATGTATTTGTGCGGGTTGCTATCTCTATTTGTTCCTCTGATTCTTCTCTTCAATTTGATTCTTGATAGTCTTTGAGTAGTCCTTGAGATTTGTTGGAGAAATATGCCTCCGATCTTCTTGGACTTGATCTTTGAGCTTTATGACGTTGACGTGGAGGACTTTGTCTTGCTTCCAAAGTATACGCCGATGTGGAGGGCTTCGCCTTGCTTCCAAAGTATGCGTCGAGCTTCAAGCTTTTTAACGCCTACGTGAATGACTCTCGCCTTGCTTCCAAAGTATATGTCGGTGTAGAGGACTTCGCCTTGCTTCCAAAGTATATGTCGGTGTAGAGGACTTCGCCTTGCTTCCAAAGTATGCGTCGAGCTTCGAGCTTTATAACGCCTACGTGGATGACTCTCGCCTTGTTTCCGGATCAACTCCAACTTTAAGAAGATTCCACCAAAGAACTTCGTCGGGACACCTTGAAGAACATCTTGAATGTTGGAGAGAATTCGTAGAGAATTTATCTTCAACTCTTGAGCTCTTGAATATAATTTTTGGTGTGTTTAGAACTGATATGAGGACCCCTATTTATAGTTGTAGGAAGAGTCAGACTTTGGGCCAAAGCCCGCATGATTATGGGCTTAGGGCTGACGTGGCACGATCCTATTGGCTCTTGAAGATTGATATTAGAGTTGACTTGTTGCCAAAGAAATTGATCTCTATCTTTTGAAATATGGTAATATCTTTATTAATAATATATCATATTTAGTCTTGGATTTCATAAAATTCCAAAATAAACAAAGATATAAAATCAATAAGATATATTTATTTTCTTATAAAATTTTCGTGCCTACAAATGCCCCCTCGAGACTTGTTCATGGACGACTTGTCGTTAAAATGAACGAGTCTCGACAATTTGAATTATTAGATACTTTATACTCATATCAAGGAGTTCTTGGATTCAAATTTGTGAATAGTTTATACTCATATTCAAGAGTTTTTCAATTTGAATTTAAATTAAGATAGTTTATGCTCGTATCAAGGATTCTTCAACTTGAATTTGTAGATATTTTATACTCGTGTCAAGGAGTCTTCACTTGAATTTGTAGACATTTTATACTCGTGTCATGGAGTCTTCACTTGAATTTGAATTTGTAGATATTTTATATTCGTGTCAAGGAGTCTTCACTTAATTTTGAATTTGTAGACAGTTTATACTCGTGTCAAGGAGTCTTCACTTAATTTTGAATTTGTAGACAGTTTATACTCGTGTCAAGGAGTATTCAACTTGAATTTGAGTTTGTGGACATTTTATACTCGTGTCAAGGAGTATTCACTTGAATTTGAATTTGTAGATATTTTATATTCGTGTCAAGGAGTCTTCACTTAATTTTGAATTTGTAGACAGTTTATACTCGTGTCAAGGAGTCTTCACTTAATTTTGAATTTGTAGACAGTTTATACTCGTGTCAAGGAGTATTCAACTTGAATTTGAGTTTGTAGACATTTTATACTCGTGTCAAGGAGTATTCAACTTGAATTTGAATTTGTAGACATTTTATACTCGTGTCAAGGAGTCTTCAACTTGAATTTGAGTTTGTTGACATTTTATACTCGTGTCAAGGAGTCTTCACTTGAACTTGAATTTGTAGACATTTTATACTCGTGTCAAGGAGTCTTCACTTGAATTTGAATTTGTAGACATTTTATACTCGTGTCAAGGAGTATTCAACTTGAATGATCATTTTGCTCGTGTTTGGGGGCTTCGTTGATAGTTTAGGCTCTTACCAAGGAGCATAATTGATAGTTTAGGCTCTTACCAATGAGCATTTGACTTTATGAATTTCAACTTGAAGATTGGCTTGTGGTTACAGTTGAAGTTTCTTCATCATCTTCACTTGGGATTTCTTCAAGAGATTTGCCCCCATGACTTGCTTCTTCGTCTTCTTGAAAGTCGTCTGACATTTGCATGTGTAGATCATCAACTTTATTTGCGATCATGCTTAACTCCATGTCATGAGCTCTAGTAGTCAATTCTTCAAACGTATTTGGTCGAATTCCTTTTAAGATGTATTGAAGGCTCCAATGCATGCCTTGAATGCACATCTCGATTGCTGAAGCATCAGATAGTCGATCTTTACAATTTCAGCTCAAGTCCCTCCATCGGTTGATGTAGTCGATGACTGACTCTTCTTTCCATTGCTTTGAGTTTGTAAGCTCAACTATGCTCACTGTTCTTTGAGTGCTATAGAAGCGATCGAAGAACTCCTTTTGTATTTGCCCCCAACTATCGATGGAATTTGGCTCCAAGTTGACATACCAATCAAATGCATTGTCTTTCAAGGAACGAACAAATTGCTTCACCAAGTAATCTCCATATGTTCCCGCATCATTGCATGTCTCCATAAAGTGAGCCACATGTTGCTTTGGATTGCCTTTGCCATCAAATTGTTGAAACTTTGGAGGCTGGTAGCCCATTGGCATCTTCAAGGAGTCAATCCTTGTAGTATATGGCTTGCTATAAGTCCATGCTGATTTCGAGGTCCCTTCGAACTTGTCTTTGACCGTTCCCATGATGAAGTCTTTGAGTTGATTGATGTGAATGAAGCCATCGGCAGAAACTTCGATGTTCTTAGAAGACGTATTTTCTCCATGGTGCTTCTTGACTGACTCTGAATCATCGCTTTTTTCATCTTTTCCGTCATTCACTCGACTTCCTTCTCCTTTCTCTAAGATGAGCTTTGAGATCTTGGCGTCTTGCTCCAATATACGCTTGTTCATGTTTTCAAGAAGCTTAGCTATGCTAGAAACTTGTTCCTCCAGAGTAGAAGCGTTTGTCACCATAACAGGAGCTTCAAGATAGTAGCTCGCAGTTGAATGCTCTTCCATTACTGAAGTAGACTTGAAAATCTCCTCCAATTGCATAGCTTTGTCTCGAGTGATAACACCAATGTTCTCCAAAGTGATGTTTTGGGCAGTGCTTGAAGCTTTGTTCTCCATTTGAATTTGCTTGAGTTGTTGTTGGTGAAGAGGAGAGATGAGAGGTAAAGATGTCCCACTGGGCGTGCCAAAATTTGTATACACAAATTTTATGTATTTAATTTAATAAATACAAAATTGCGTACAATTTCAATATTTGTAGATCAAATGTATTTGTACGGGTTGCTATCTCTATTTGTTCCTCTGATTCTTCTCTTCAATTTGATTCTTGATAGTCTTTGAGTAGTCCTTGAGATTTGTTGGAGAAATATGCCTCCGATCTTCTTGGACTTGATCTTTGAGCTTTATGACGTTGACATGGAGGACTTTGTCTTGCTTCCAAAGTATACGCCGATGTGGAGGGCTTCGCCTTGCTTCCAAAGTATGCGTCGAGCTTCAAGCTTTATAACGCCTACGTGGATGACTCTCGCCTTGCTTCCAAAGTATATGTCGGTGTAGAGGACTTCGCCTTGCTTCCAAAGTATATGTCGGTGTAGAGGACTTCGCCTTGCTTCCAAAGTATGCGTCGAGCTTCGAGCTTTATAACGCCTACGTGGATGACTCTCGCCTTGTTTCCGGATCAACTCCAACTTTAAGAAGATTCCACCAAAGAACTTCGTCGGGACACCTTGAAGAACATCTTGAATGTTGGAGAGAATTCGTAGAGAATTTATCTTCAACTCTTGAGCTCTTGAATATAATTTTTGGTGTGTTTAGAACTGATATGAGGACCCCTATTTATAGTTGTAGGAAGAGTCAGGCTTTGGGCCAAAGCCCGCATGATTATGGGCTTAGGGCTGACGTGGCACGATCCTATTGGCTCTTGAAGATTGATATTAGAGTTGACTTGTTGCCAAAGAAATTGATCTCTATCTTTTGAAATATGGTAATATCTTTATTAATAATATATCATATTTAGTCTTGGATTTCATAAAATTCCAAAATAAACAAAGATATAAAATCAATAAGATATATTTATTTTCTTATAAAATTTTCGTGTCTACACAATATACTACAAGGATTGACTCCTTGAAGATGCCAATGGGCTACCAGCCTCCAAAGTTTCAACAATTTGATGGCAATGGCAATCCAAAGCAACATGTGGCTCACTTTATGGAGACATGCAATGATGCGGGAACATATGGAGATTACTTGGTGAAGCAATTTGTTCGTTCCTTGAAAGACAATGCATTTGATTGGTATGTCAACTTGGAGCCAAATTCCATCGATAGTTGGGGGCAAATACAAAAGGAGTTCTTCGATCGCTTCTATAGCACTCGAAGAACAGTGAGCATAGTTGAGCTTACAAACTCAAAACAATGGAAAGAAGAGTCAGTCATCGACTACATCAACCGATGGAGGGACTTGAGCTTAAATTGTAAAGATCGACTATCTGAAGCTTCAGCAATCGAGATGTGCATTCAAGGCATGCATTGGAGCCTTCAATACATCTTAAAAAGAATTCGACCAAATATGTTTGAAGAATTGACTACTAGAGCTCATGACATGGAGTTAAGCATGATCACAAATAAAGTTGATGATCTACACATGCAAATGTCAGACGACTTTCAAGAAGACGAAGAAGCAAGTCATGGGGGCAAATCTCTTGAAGAAATCCCAAGTGAAGATGATGAAGAAACTTCAACTGTAACCACAAGCCAATCTTCAAGTTGAAATTCATAAAGTCAAATGCTCATTGGTAAGAGCCTAAACTATCAATTATGCTCCTTGGTAAGAGCCTAAACTATCAACGAAGCCCCCAAACACGAGCAAAATGATCATTCAAGTTGAATACTCCTTGACACGAGTATAAAATGTCTACAAATTCAAATTCAAGTGAAGACTCCTTGACACGAGTATAAAATGTCTACAAATTCAAGTTCAAGTGAAGACTCCTTGACACGAGTATAAAATGTCAACAAACTCAAATTCAAGTTGAAGACTCCTTGACACGAGTATAAAATGTCTACAAATTCAAATTCAAGTTGAATACTCCTTGACACGAGTATAAAATGTCTACAAACTCAAATTCAAGTTGAATACTCCTTGACACGAGTATAAACTGTCTACAAATTCAAAATTAAGTGAAGACTCCTTGACACGAGTATAAACTGTCTACAAATTCAAAATTAAGTGAAGACTCCTTGACACGAATATAAAATATCTACAAATTCAAATTCAAGTGAAGACTCCATGACACGAGTATAAAATGTCTACAAATTCAAGTGAAGACTCCTTGACACGAGTATAAAATATCTACAAATTCAAGTTGAAGAATCCTTGATACGAGCATAAACTATCTTAATTTAAATTCAAATTGAAAAACTCTTGAATATGAGTATAAACTATTCACAAATTTGAATCCAAGAACTCCTTGATATGAGTATAAAGTATCTAATAATTCAAATTGTCGAGACTCGTTCATTTTCACGACAAGTCGTCCATGAACAAGTCTCGAGGGGGCATTTGTAGGCACGAAAATTTTATAAGAAAATAAATATATCTTATTGATTTTATATCTTTGTTTATTTTGGAATTTTATGAAATCCAAGACTAAATATGATATATTATTAATAAAGATATTACCATATTTCAAAAGATAGAGATCAATTTCTTTGGCAACAAGTCAACTCTAATATCAATCTTCAAGAGCCAATAGGATCGTGCCACGTCAGCCCTAAGCCCATAATCATGCGGGCTTTGGCCCAAAGCCTGACTCTTCCTACAACTATAAATAGGGGTCCTCATATCAGTTCTAAACACACCAAAAATTATATTCAAGAGCTCAAGAGTTGAAGATAAATTCTCTACGAATTCTCTCCAACATTCAAGATGTTCTTCAAGGTGTCCCGACGAAGTTCTTTGGTGGAATCTTCTTAAAGTTGGAGTTGATCCGGAAACAAGGCGAGAGTCATCCACGTAGGCGTTATAAAGCTCGAAGCTCGACGCATACTTTGGAAGCAAGGCGAAGTCCTCTACACCGACATATACTTTGGAAGCAAGGCGAAGTCCTCTACACCGACATATACTTTGGAAGCTAGGTGAGAGTCATCTACGTAGGCGTTATAAAGCTTGAAGCTCGATGCATACTTTGGAAGCAAGGCGAAGCCCTCCACATCGGCGTATACTTTGGAAGCAAGACAAAGTCCTCCATGTCAACGTCATAAAGCTCAAAGATCAAGTCCAAGAAGATCGGAGGCATATTTCTCCAACAAATCTCAAGGACTACTCAAAGACTATCAAGAATCAAATTGAAGAGAAGAATCAGAGGAACAAATAGAGATAGCAACCCGCACAAATACATTTGATCTACAAATATTGAAATTGTACGCAATTTTGTATTTATTAAATTAAATACATAAAATTTGTGTTTACATTCTCCTTCTGAATATCTTTTAGTGTGAACTCCTCGTGATTGATATCACCTTTGGATCCTAAGGAAGGATAGAGATTATTAGCTAATGACTTTTTCTCGGGATCGGGCCCCACTTGGGACAGCAATGAAATGAGATGAATAACATCTAAATAAAAATATTCCTAAACTTTTATAGATACTTTTATCAAGTTAAACTTAAGTTTCAGTAACAGAAATCCTATATGGCTCATTGATGGCTTATCTAGACTTCAAAACGAAATAAAATTAAACGATAAATCAAATTTATGTAGGCTGAAAATCGATCAGCCCATGACCATGACTATAGTTTTTGTTTTTTTTTTGAAAGGACCATGACTATAGTTAAATATGAAGATCAGATGATTCTTAGTATTACTTATCAGCACCGGATATTGATCATATTATAATTACGAATTAATTACTACTTGCATGATCATATTATAATGGGTAAAGTTGCAGATTAGTCCCTGAACTCGACCCCCCTAGAGCGTTGACCCCCCACACTCGACCCAGGCGCAAAAACCTCCCCCATAGTCAATAAAAAATGTGCAACTAAACCCTCGCGTTAAACGGCCTTCTAAAGCCATTTTCTTAAAAAAAATGTTTTTTTTTTCTATTTTTGAGGTTGTCGTGCTCACGTGCCTCCACAAGCTCTCCGGCAGGGACACCAACGCCGCCGCCGCCGCGTCGGAGCTCGAGTCCATCGCCCGCAGCCTCCCCGCCGACACCCTCCCTTCATCTCATTCATCGCCGCCATAGCCGAACAAACGATGGTAGTAGCAAAAATTTGCAAAAACGAAAGAAAATGGAGGATTTTGAGAAGAAAATATGGAGATTCAAGCTAAAGAAAAACAAAATATAGGCTCAAAAATCAACACCACCAACAAAACAATTCTAGGGTTGCTCCGTAGATTTCTCGTTGTTCAGCAGCGCTGCGCCCTCGCTTATGCCCGGCTCAAACGGTATTATTTCTCTCTCCCCGTAGCCACCACCAACTCATTGAGTCCATCGCCGCTGAGCCGGTATTCTTTCTCTCTCCCTGCAGTCGCCATCGACTCTTCGAGTTCATCGCCGCGCGGACGAAGGAGTCCGGGTCACGGAGGCGGCGGGCCACGCTGCCACTGCATCCGCCTCGTCTCCATCCTTGCCGCCGCCCAGGGCGACGCCCTCTCGCGTCATCTCTCGAGAATCTTCTGCACCGTGGCACGCCGCCTCTGCAACCCAGACTCCTCTGCCCGCGCGGCCGCCCTTTCCCTCACGTCGCATCTGGCCTCTGCGCCATTCACCACCGTGGACAAACCCTTCCTCGAGTCCCTCTTCGCCGAGCAGGAGGCCAGCGCCCAAAACAACGCCGCAATGATGAGCGCTTAAGGTTTTGACAATTTTTGGGGAGAAGGAGGCGTCGGCGACACCCCTCGCCGGAGAAGGAAGCAGTGGTGGAGGAGGAGGTTATCGGTGGAAGGAAGAAATGGAGGAGAGAGAGAGAGCTAATATTGGGGTGGGGCCTACTTGAAAAAAAAAATAGTTAAACGGCGTTAGAAGGCCGTTTAACGCGAGGGTTTAGTTGCACATTTTTTATTGACTATGGGGAGGTCAACGCTCTAGGGGGGTCGAGTTCAGAGACTAATTTGCACTTTTGCCCTATTATAATTAGGAATTACTAGTGATAGTATTTGACAATTCACTGAAAAAAGTATTAAAAGACAAATAAAATTATCAAAAAAATATGTTGAAAAGCATGTTAATTTTCTTATTAAAAAGTGATTTTATTGCATATTCTCATCTAAAAATGTTCTAGCTTTTAGTATCCATATTTAACACTCACATAAAAAGTGAGACTCGTATTCCACTCACAATCCAACCACTTTATTAAAATTTACCAGCAACGGTGAACCTAACAGAGGATAACCAGTTAAAAGACAAATTGAATTTATAATTAAATAATGCTAAATGTCATGGAATTTGAGTGACCCAACCGGATCACCGCCTTGGAGGTCACCGTCTTCACATTAGCTCATATGTCGCCATCTGTCAACTCTTTTATATTTATTTTAAGATTTTGTTTAATAAAATTAAATTTAAATATTTTGAATAAAAAAATATTAAAATTATATCAAAATTCTTACTGATTTGAACTCTATAAATAGACTAAAATTTACGTTTATTCTCACATGCAAAATAAATTGAGGCAAATCTTTTTATAGCCCCTTTTTTATGAAACATAAGTTATATAGCCCCTCCTTATGAAACATAAGTTAAACAACCCTTTTTTGCTGAAAGTACTATTATACCCTTATTTATTTTTTATTTTTTTCTCACAAAATAGACAAACAATTACAATCCTCTCTTCTCTCTCTCAATTGAATTTCACATTTTTTCATCTTCAAAGAAAAAGAAGAAGGGGCGGCGACTGTGAGCATCTTCACCACCCATCGTCGCCGCCGCCGTCGAAGCCCAGCGAAGCCCGCCGTCGCGACCTCCTTCTTCTTTAAACACGCTGCGATTTCAAGCAGTGCGATTTCCAGCCAAACCCGCCGTCGCGCACCGGACGCCGTCAGCCCCCGACCCGACGCGAACTGGGGCTCAAAGCCCAGCCCTTGTTCGCCGACGAAGCCCAGCCGCCGATTTAATTGAGAACTAGGGCTCGAAGCTCAGCCCAGCCGTGAAGCTGCCATTTTTCACGAACTAGGGCTCGAAGCTGCGCCACCGCCGTTAACTTCGTTGAAATGAGCGAAACGGATTCTGACCATCCCCATGATGAGGAAACACAACCTCCATTACTTCCACCGGTACGAAAACTAGAAATTTGCTATTGAATTCATATTTTTATTTAGAAATATGTATATAATTAGAGTTTGTATGTTTTAAAATTTGATGTTTGTTTTTTGAATGACCATTTTTGTATGCTTGATTGTTGGTTTGAAATGAAGTATGTTTGATAATGTTAGAATTCATGACAACACGATGGTACATTGAAATAGTGCACGATATCGGATCGAGTACTCCATCGAGTACTCGATGGAGTATTTGATTCGACCGAGTACTCGGTGGAGTATTCGATCGAGTACTCCGCCGTGTACACCATCAAGTAGTTGGCATTGGGTTTAATTTGATTTGAGGTTTTTGTTTAGGTTACTTGATCGAGTACTCAGTGGAGTACTCGATGATTGATCGAGTACTCGGACTTGATGGCATTGGGTTTAATTTGATTTGAGGCTTTTGTTTAGGTTACTTGATCGAGTACTCGGTGGAGTACTCGATGACCGAGTACTCGCTCGAGTACTCGACCGAGTACTCACCATATTATGATTTTTTTTATGTTTATTCTTCTGTATTTTTGGTTTATTGATGCTAAATCTTTTTTATTTTGATATTGCAGGCACCTTATAGGTGGAAGAGACCGTCTTTGATTTATGAAACTCGTGCTATTAATCTCTATGTACAGAACGCTATATTTGAAGAGATACGAACCACATTGAAGGATGTTGGTGGCAAATCTACTATACAAACATTCAAAGGTGGAAAAATTGGGCGTCTTAGTGATCACGAGAGATACGCTAGCGCCAACAATGTTCTGCATCACTTATTATCTCGACGGACTGAGGGAGGGGATATACCTAGGGTTGTAAATGAATCGAATAATTTTGCTCGATTCGAGATTCGATTCGAAATTGCCTGATTCGTATTCGAAATTATTCGATTCGTATTCGATAATAAATATTCGATTCGATTCGATTATTATTCAAATACTTAAATGAAATATTGATATTCGATTCGATATTCGTAGTTATTCGATTCGAAATCGGATATGGTGGAATTCTTAAACAAAGAAATCCTGAAAATTCTAAAGAAGAACTAGTTAGATTTACATCTGGAATTTGGAATAATGCCCAGAAAAATTATTCTACTATTAAAAAAGAATTACTTGTTATTGTTAAGTGTGTCCTTAAATTTGAAGGAGATATTTTAAACAATAAATTTTTAATAAGAGTTGATTGCAAATCTGCCAAATATATTCTCTTTAACGATGTTAAAAACATCGCATCAAAACAAATTTATATATATATATATAATTTTTTATTTTAAATTATTGAATATACTAAAAAGTAAAACCTAAACCTAATTCACTACTAAAAGTTATTCCTCAAATCAGCGCCTCCTCCTCAACCTCATTCCTCAAATCAGCGCCGCACAGCTCCCGCCTGCACCTAAACCTCGTCGCCCCACCCCGCCGCATATCTGCGCCTGCACCGCGCCGCCTGCACCTGAACCGCGTCGCCTGCACCGGTCCGCTCGTCGCGCCTGCATCTGCATCGCTGCCTGCTCCAGAGATTGCACCGCGCCGCATCGCCGCCTGCATCTGCACCGGTTGCCGCACCTGCATCTGCATCGCCGCGCGGTCCGAGCCGCCCCACCCTTCCGGCCGCAGATCTGCTTGCCGCCTGCTCCAGAGCTTGCACAGCGTCGCCGCACCGCCTGCACCCTGCCGGCCGCAGATCTGCTCGCCGCCTGCTCCAGAGCCTACACCGTGTCACCGCGCCTGTTTACTTGCTGCCGTGCTGGAGTATCTCGCAGCCGAGGTATTGCTTCTATTTTCCTGCATTTTCAATTCTGGGTTCCAGTGTTGCTAGATTTCTGAATCTGATCGTGCACTTTAGTTGAACCTATCTTTGCTTTTCTGTTGGGACTTTTTCTGATTTTCTGTGAGAAATTGGCGTAGTGAATCGGGTATTTTTTTAGTTTTGAGCGTTGATTGAGCTGGTTAGGGCTAACTACAGCAGTATCCTTTAAGCAGATTAGTGGCGTTTTTTATATTTAAGCATCTGAATTTCTTGTGTATTTTAAGCATCTGAATATCTGCACAGGATGAGTAGCTTGAGTTGTAATAAATTTCTTGTGATTTTATGTTTGTTTTGGCAGAATGCAGTTAATGGACAATTCAAATCTAATAGAAAATACTCCTCAAAGTAGATGAGATTATGGTGGAAGTGAATGATGTGGAGAAAGAAGTTGTGGATTGAAGAGGTGTTTGCAAAAGAAGCTTGAAGAGGTGTTTGCAAAAGAAGCTTCACGTTAAGTTACAAGCTTGAAGGAAGATTGAATGCTTGACATTTGTTCTAGTATCATGTTATTTTGATGTATTTGAAACTTTTCATGATGTATGTTTCTACATGGATATTGTTTATTTTACAATATTTTGAATTTGTGGCTTATATATTATTTAACATTTTTTTTTCACTTCAGATTTTCGAATCGAATATTTTCGAATCGAATAATATCGAATACAAGTCGAATACTCGAATCGAATATTCGAATCGAGTATTCGGTTTGACAATTTAAGGAACTATTATAAAACGAATCGAATACTCGAATCGAATCGAATAACTCGAAAATATCAACGAATCGAATAACGAATCAAATTTAATATTCGAACTCGAATCGAATCACGAATCGAATAATAGTTTCATTTCACGAATACGAATCGAATATGTTGATATTCGCTTCGATTCGATTCGATTAAAACCCTAGATATACCTCATCATCAAGCATGGTTTGTTGTCGGTAGTCGTATCATTCGTTTTACAGCACCGGATTACTATAATATTTGATGATCGGATAATTTAGTTGATTATTACATTTTATGGTTCGAATGAATTTCAATACAAAATGGTGTTTAGCAGAAAATTATTTATTTCTAAATAAACAAAAATGGTGTTGTCATTTAAAATTGTGGCCTTGTCATTTAAAAGCAAATTGAAAAATTTGAAAAGTAAAATAAAAAAGCTAAATACACTTAATATGTTTATTTTTCATCATATTTAACATAAACGCGTTAGTTAAGAGCGACGGAACGCTTCGTATCATTAAAATTCAAGAGAGAAATAGCAAAATCGAAGATTGTTCTTCACTACTCGATGGAGTACTCGATGGCGTTCACCATCGAGTACTCGACCGAGTAGTGAAGAACAATGGTGATTTTTTTATCAATTATTGTGATTTCAACCCACATTCCTTGTTTATAACGTCAACGGGACTATATTTTGATATTATATAACATGGGGTGTGATAATCATTGAACACGTGGCACATATCCTAAGTTTGAACATAAAAGTCCACACTATGTCTTATGAAGTAGATATTCTACACTTCAATCATTTACTCTAGTGCAATAGTAAAATACACTTAATATGTTTATTTTTCACCATATTTAGTGTTAGGTCCGGAGGGGTCTCGAATAGGTGTATGGGGGGGGGGGAATACACCTATAGAATATTTTTGCAACAATCTACTGACCTCAATCAGAGTGATCTCAGTCAGAGATCAAAACGAAACTTTGCACGCAAACAAGGACTCCTGTTTTACTGAAATCAGTTTTGACCAACAGGGTTGACGACTGATACTGAAAGCTCTTCAGTAATGAGTTATCAGTTAAGTTGCTGGAACTTAACTGATCCAAGTAAGGGCTTCAGTCGTGTTTGCTAAGATAGAGATGATATCACTCTTCCTTACTATCAGAGGATAGTTCAGTCAGATTGATATCATACGCAGCGGAAATTAAACTTAGTTTCGCAATAGCCTCGGTGGAGCAGGTTGTTGGATTAAGGTTTCTCTTTGCTATTAGTCAGTGTTCAGTTTTATCAATAGAACTAGCACAAGTAAGAATGTAAAACTGAAAACTGTAAATAACACAGAGACTTTTACGTAGTTCGGAAAAACCCTTTCCTACATCCACGGCTGGTTGATCAGACCAACAATCCACTCCGCAAGTGCTTCACTGGTGCACTGCAAACCGTACCTGTGTGCTTGCCTGGTGCACACAACCGTAACTGAAGAAAACCCTTCTTCAGCACCCACACACCTCGCGTAGGATTTCCCTGCTAAGCACACCTCGTGCTCAGACTTTTCACTCAGAGTTCAGAGTACCTTCCTGAACTCCGAACCACTCAAACACTCTTATGGGAGGGAGGTTTGAACAAGTGCCAACTATACTTACAAAGAACAAGTTCTTTGAAGCAAGTTTGACCTTTGGCTTCTGGGTAAACAGATATATGCCTAGGGTCTAAGAGAATATATGTAATCAGCAGTGACTGATTTTGGCTTTGGAATTCTCTTCTTCGATTCAAGCTTTGGGGCGGTTAAGCTTTAGGCTGAGTAGCAATTTTGGTAGAGCTTCAGCTTATGTCGTTGAATCGGTGAAGGTTGAAGTGATCCTCGAGCGCTATTTGTAGGAGAACTCTTGAATAGATCCGTTGGCGTAAATCGTCCTCAAGATTTCTTCCGTTGGAGAGAAATTCGAATTTGGGCTGAGGCTTCAATCTTCGAGGTTCCTTGTCTGTGTGGAAACGGCTCTCTTTGATGGACAGGAGATGTGACATCTCTGAAAAGTAACCACCAGATAGGAATGACCTCTGCAAAGATAAGATATTCTGAGATCTCTGCATTTAATGCGGCTGTACTTGTGCGTATGTGGCTTCCTCTGAACGTTGGAAGATCAGTCCTAGGAGGAATGTTCAACTGATACTTGACTTTAGTATCAGTCCTTTGCGCGCATTAAATAATCAGTCTTCAACTGATTCTTCAACTGATACTTCAGTTGGTATCTGCAGTCTTCAGTCTTCAGTCTTCGTTCTTCAGTCTTCAGTCTTCAGTCTTTAGTCTTCGACACCGCAACTAAACTAGAAACGAACTCTAACACTTGAGTTCAAAACCATCCTAGTCTATTACATATAAGTCCTATGAATTTTGGTATCATCAAAACAAGGGTTAGGATATTCCACAAGGTTCCCAACAATTTCCCCCTTTTTGATGATGCCAAAACCACACAGCAGTTCTGGACAGCAAAAAGACTGAACTCACAGTACAAGTTCTAAACATGGGGTGAAAACAGTTCCCCCTTAACAATAGAACCTAAAAACTTGTACTTAGAGTAAGAACGAAAACAGTTCTAAAACAGAACAAAAAGAAGACAGAAAAACCATAATCAGAGCCTGGACAAAGAGTCATTGTCTTCAGGTTGAGATCAATAAGAAGTTCATTTCATTAAAAAAGACTGATAAGTCATCAGTCGAGGTACAGAGCAGGACTTACATTGGAGTAAAAAGAAAAACAAAACAACATGGGAAACCCATGGACTCCAGCAGTCTGCTTGGCTGCGCCTTGAACTTCTTGATCTTCATCTTCTGTCTTCGTGTCTTCATGTTCCTAAGCTTGTTCCACTCTCACTTGTGTTCCGTTGAGTTGAGGTCTCTTCTGAAACGTCATCCTTCTGGTGATCCTTAACTATCCCATCTACAGTCAAGAAATAGGGACAGGAGTAACCCAAAAGAAGGGTTGCTCACTGACTCTGACTTCTTTCCCCCTTTTTGGCAACATCAAAAAGAGAGATGACCATGGAAGCTGAGATCAAATGAGACTTCAACTCCAATTCTCAAGTAGTTGTGGTGACGACTTGAGAAGGGGAGGAGTCCTGAATATGCAGAAGGAGGAGGACGTCAGGAGTGGGTGGAGAAGGATGAAAAAGAGAGGACGGAGAAGGCGGAGAGACAGAGAAATGGAGAAGAGCAGTGTGAAGGAAAGGAAAGTATGCATAGCATCGTTAGAGATAATCATGAGATGCAACTATACATACAATCCGGAGAGCGAGGAGACAGATGAGGAGAGAAGAATAGAGGAGGGGAGGAGAAACGAAGGAAATGTATGGCGAGGTGTTGATGAAAGAATTGGATCAAAACGCGCCTCGTCATACATGGGGGAGAAGATGAGGTGAAGATGGAGAATCGAATCAGTGGTAGTCGTGAGGACTAGCACTGTCGATTTTGCGCCGGATGGCAATGAGCTCCTGCTCATTGCTGTTGCACCACATGGAGGCTTCACCAAAAGGTGAGAAGCTTCCTGAAAACCAGGTGAAGTCTGTCCAAAAATAGACAGGAACTTCCAATCCATGTGCTGGGCATGAGGATGGAAGACACTCGCTTCGCTGGATACAAGTGAGGGTAAAGCAAACTTTGACGCCGGAGAGACGTTGAGATCCAGTGGAAGGGTCCGGTGAAGACCAGGTATGTGAGCGTCATTCTTCCACTCCATGACTTTGCAGTCATAGATTTCTCCTTTAGTCGGAACAATTTTTCTCTGCACTTTTGGAAAGATTGAAAATTTTTCTCACAGAGAAGGCTGTGGAGAGTTGTTAGTTGATGTAGAAAAATCGTGAAGACAGCATGGTATAAATAGACAAGATTTGAACCATGTAGAAGATGAAAGGTTTTTCAAAAACTGTGCCTAAAATGCAATTGAATAGAAAATTCGCGTCCGCCGTCACTGCGAGGGACTGTGTTTTCTAAAAAGTTGAAAGGCATCATTGCATTCTGTCATGTCAATGAGCTTTTCAAGAAATTTTATTGCAGAGGCAAAAAGGTTGGAAAGATTTTGGCAAAAAGATCAAGACAAGTTTAATCAAAACAGATTTTTACTTTATAAAAAATCTTGTCCTTCTCGGATATTCCATTTTCCAACAATTCCGACAATCAGTTAAAGTTTTTGAAAGAAACTGATCAGTTAGAGAAAAGATTTTGAACTAAAAACTTAAAGCTCTTAACTGAAATAACTGATTTTGAAAAGGTAAGCATTTAAAATACTTACTGATCAACTGAACATCGTAGTCAGTTGATACCACTTGATCCTGGTTGATTCATCAGGATAACCTCTTCTTCAGATGAGCATTCGGACTTCATTGCTTTCCACGTCGGCGATCGTTGAATCATCAGTTGGTTGACCACCAGACAGCATGACAGTTTGAGAAGATCTTCAAACACAGCATCACTCTTCAGGGTTGATGAGGCCGATCTTTGCACATAGATCATTGAACCTCTCTTCTGGAAGAGCCTTGGTCAGCAGGTCCGCTCTTTGAATAGCAGTGGGAATCCATTCCACAGAGACATTCTTCTTTTCGACATGATCACGAATGAAGTGATGTCGAATTTTAATATGCTTAACTCTGGTGTGGTGAACTGGATTCTGGGAGATTGCAATAGCACTGGAGCTGTTGCAATAGATAGGAACTTCCTTTTCGTCGATCCCATAGTCCTTTAGTTGATGGACTAACCACAGGATTTGTGAGCAGCAGCTTCTGACAGCAACATATTCAGCTTCAGTTGTAGAGGTGGCGACTGAAGTCTGCTTCTTTGAAAACCAAGAGATGAGCTTGTTGCCTAGGAATTGACATGTTCCGGAGGTTGATTTACGATCAAGCTTGCATCCACCGAAGTCTGAATCTGAATATCCGGTGAGCTTGATGTCGTCGTCTGCTGGATACCACAATCCTAAATTGGGTGTGCCTTTGAGATATCTCAGAATCCGCTTAGCTGCATCCAAATGAGCTTCCTTAGGATCTGATTGATATCTTGCACACACCCCGACTGCAAATGCGATATCTGGTCTGCTCGCAGTCAAATACAGCAAAGATCCAATGATTTCTCAGTACTTCTTCGAAGAGACAGAGTTTCCTTCTGAACCTGGATCAACTTTCCAGTTTGTGTTCATTGGAATCTTGACTGACTTCATGTGCTGAATACCGAACTTAGCTATCAGCTCCTTTGCATACTTGGACTGGCTGATCAGTATTCCTTCGTTGGTCTGCTTGACTTGCAATCCGAGAAAGAAATTCATTTCTCCCATCATGGACATTTGAAACTTGTTGGTCATGATGTCAGCAAACTTCTTGCACATGGATTTGGATCCGAAGATTATGTCATCGACATAAATCTGAACAAGCAAGAGATCTTCTCCTTCTTTAAGAGTGAACAGAGTTCTGTCCACAGATCCCTTTTTGAAGCCTTGTTCAACCAGATACTCCGAGAGAGTATCATACCACGCTCTTGGTGCTTGTTTCAACCCATAAAGCGCTTTCTTCAGCTTGTACACCTTTTCTGGTCCAGCAACCTCAAACCCTGGAGGTTGTTCTACATAGACTTCATCTGTGAGCACTCCATTGAGAAATGCACACTTGACATCCATTTGGTGTACTTTGAAACCTTTGTGAGCTGCGAAGGCTAAGCAGAGTCTGACTGCTTCCAATCTGGCAACTGGGGCGAACGTCTCGTCGTAGTCGATTCCTTCTTCTTGACTGTATCCTTTAGCCACTAGCCTTGCTTTGTTTCTCACAACGTTTCCTTCTTCGTCTTCCTTGTTCTTGAAAATCCATTTCAAGCCAATCACCTTTGCATCGTCTGGTCGATCTACAAGCTCCCAAACTAAATTCCGGTTGAATTCATTGAGTTCTTCTAGCATTGCAATGACCCACTGAGTAGACTTTAGAGCTTCTTCAATATCCTTGGGCTCTGTAGTTGATAAGAAACAGGTGAAATTCTTATCTTCGTTGATGCAGTTCTGATTGATGTCGAAGACGAGGTTGCACATTGATCTCCGAGTCTTGACGCCATCTGATGGTTCTCCAATGATGTTCTCCTTTGAGTGGAGTTCAAACCATCTTCGATACTTCTTGATTTCTTCTGGAGAAGGTGGGACTTCTTCGGTCAGAATGGTTCTGGGGTGTTGAGCACCTTCTGGAGCAGGAGAGAGTTGAGCTGGGGCGGCTTCTGCGCGTTTGATGCGTCTTCGACTTTTGGGCCATTTGGCCCTCTTTTTCCCTTTATTTGTGTCAGTTCAGGTCTGTCCAGGGGGAAAACAAAGTTGTGGAGGAAGGAAGATCAGTAGAGCGGAAACGGAAGAAATGCGGTCAGAATGGGCATTACGGAGCCCAGATTGCCAAATCATGTTTGCCAGCATGGAGCTTCGGCCAACAAGTCCCTCTCCAATTCAACTTGGAGCATGGGAATCTGGGGTAACCACCTGGTATGAGCCACACCGATAAGAGCAGTCAGTCTGATCGTTACCAGAAGAAGCAGACAGCCAGAGCCATAAAAGGAAGGTCAATCTCGGAGATCTCGAGAAACAAGTGGAAGAAAGAAGAAGAGACTAGAAGGACCGAAGGGATGGGAAAGGTTGACTAAGCTTGCAGCTGGACGCCATCTTCAATCAGGATCAATCAAAGATCGAGCTAATTAAGGAAAGAAGATCCCGGCGAAGATTTGGAACCGGCGCAGCCAGGGTTAGGCCTCTACCATCCGGCAGTATAAAAGATCAACGGTGTGCAGCGTGAAGAAGCTCTTGGCACCCAAAAAACTCTTGTTTTTACTTTCAGTATTCAACTAAGTTCGCCGTGTGTGGCATCCAAAACAATTTACAATTCCGTATTTTCCCTTTTCCGTTGTGTTATTACTTTTGGACAAGTTCGAAGGCTTGAAGCCTAGGTACTATTTTATCTATTTTAGCATTTCATTTCGTTCTATCATGTGTTTAATTCCTTTTGCATTTATGAATTGTGTTATGTGTGAGTAATTCCCTTGGTGAGGTTTTAGGGGGTGGAAGTAATTGTTGTTAACATATAAACATTCGTGAGGCACTTGTTCTTTCGGTTGAATCTCGTGGTTCCGGAAGGATCTGTTCGAAACCATGAGCAGTAGGGGCCTAACGGGTGATCTCCGTTCGGTAAAACGCTGCCCATGTCAAGCAAAGGTCAGGGTATACCAAGATACAACAATCGGTATGCCCAAGACCGAGTAGCTGAGCAGCGTCAACAAAAGGCGTTGCAGATCCGGAAGGTGGGGAAAGGATTGATGGGATACACTGTCCTTCCTCAGTCTTGGGCTTCTCTAGAGACTATCCATCAACTGTGACAAGGCATAAAGCCATGGTTATCAAACGAGGAAAGCAATCTCGGCGCCGTAGCATGTCTATGACTGGTCGGCTGACAAAGCCAGAAATAGTTGAGTCCAGGAGGCATGTGTCACCAAAAGCGCAAAGTTGGGGACCTCGGGAGAGAAGGTTGGTGAGGGCCATACTTGGTGAGTAACGGGTACGGCTACTATCTAAGGAGGAGTGAAGCACTGCCTTGTGACCGGGGATTGTGTGACCTTCGGACCAAGTGACCATAATGAGATCAACCATCCTATATGAGAAGTACAATTCCTTGAAACGCCCCAATGTCTTTGGGCCACGCCTTGGAATTGTATGGATCATAGACGGATCATCAGTGTGCCTATGACCGCAACGAATGTTAACAACAGTTATGACCTAACCAAATAACCTCACCCCTTTGTTATTATTGATCTTGTTTATTTCTTGTGCAGAGTATACAGATTGAGAATTGTGACACCTCAGTTTGTCGTAGGAGAACAAAGTGGTTCCTCACTCCCTATGGGATTCGACCCTACACTTACCGCTAAGGCTAAGTTCTTATTGTGAGAAGTAGGAGCGTGTATTGTCTGTACTGGGCATACACAAGTATTTTGTCCGCACCGCACGACGGGTGCGTGCCAAAATTGGCGCCGCTGCCGGGGAGTGACGCGCAGCAATTTTGTTCTCTCCTCATTCCATTTTCCGCTACTGGTGTATGCGTGGAACTCGTAGAGCTGTAAGAGCATTGGTGTTTGACCCTGATATTGATCGCACCGAAAGACGACTACGCGCAGGAGCACGGATAGCGAGACGCGAAGCTATGGCAGAAGAAGCAGAGCATGCAGAAGCCGTACCGGAGCAGACCGTCAGACAGTTGGCATATCCAACTAACCTCAACTTGAGGCCGAACGGAATCACTTTACCCGCCAATCCGTTCGCACCTCGTCGGTATGACATGAAGCCATCATTGCTTCAGATCTTACCGAAGTTCAATGGATATCAAGGAGATGATCCTCATACTCATCTCCAAGATTTTGAGATGACAATCATGCACCAATCAAATGACGAACAGCAAGAGTATGTCAAGTTAATACTTTTCCCTTTTACCTTGGTGGACAATGCAAGAAGATGGCTGTATGACCCACCCGAGGGGAGTGTCACTACATGGGCACAACTGCAACAGGCTTTCTTGGAAGAATTCTTCCCAGCAGCACGAGTGGAGCGGATGCGATGGGATATCCGCAGCATCAGGCAAGATGGGCTAGAATCCTTCTACGAATACTGGACGAGATTCAAGAGAATGTTAAGCAATTGCCCCCATCACCAGATCTCTCCAAAAGATCAGGTGGAGAGCTTTGTAAAGGGCATGCGGAGGAACGATCGCAGTCTGGTACTAGCAGCCTGTAATGGATCATTGATGAGCAAAACCCCGCTGGAAGTCTTCCAACTGTTGGGCACCATGGCAGAAGAATCACGCGATGAAGGGCATGAAAGGAATCTGGAGAAACCAAGGAAAGCTGAAGAGAAGGAAGGGATGTCCAATCTGGAGAAAACTATGGAGAAGAGCATGAACGAACTCAAGGAACTTCTTTCGGGCTTGACTATACCAAAGAAGATTCGCCAGTGTGGCCTTTGCGATGCCACTGGACACCAATCTGAAAATTGTCCAAATTTTGGTGAAGATATTGTTGATGTCAATGCCATCGGAGGACATGATGGAAATCCACGGAAGTACGATCCTTATGCAAATACTTACAATCCTGGGTGGAGGGATCACCCCAACTTTCGGTGGAAGCAAGATGGTCAGCCCCAGCAGCAGAACAATATGGGCGCACCAGTGCAACGTCCTCAGTATAATCAGAACCAGCATCAACAACAGTACCAGTTAGGACCACCTCAACACCACAACCAGAATCAGCAACAACCTCCTTACCAACCTCCACATCGGAGAGCACCTTGGGAAGAAGCAATTGAAAGCATGGCTAAGGAGAGCGAGAAGTTTCGCAATGAAATTCGTGCCAGCATGAACCAAACTAACCAGCAAATTAGTCATTTGACTAAGGCAGTGGCCAAACTAGAGGAGAACGCTGGTAAACTCCCAGCCATGGGAATCAACCCCAGAGAGCATGCCCAAGTGGTGCTAACCGAGTTTCCAGAGGAAGAGGAAAAGGAGGAAGAACTGCTAGCAGAGGCTGAATTGCTTCAAGGAGGCTGGAATAAGAACGGGAAAGGTCCAACTGATGAACAAGTTGGAGGTAGCAATCCAACCGAGGCACCCTACCCGGGACGCCTGAAACAAAAAGCTAGAGAGAAGGAAGCAAGTGAAATGATGAAGATGTTTCAAAAGGTTGAGTTGAGCATACCTCTACTCGATGCTATCAGGCAAATTCCAAAATATGCCAAATTCTTGAAAGACCTTTGTTCAAGAAAAGTCAAAATGGAGGAAGAAGTCCGGTACGTGATGGCAGAAAGCGTATCGGCGGTGATTCAAAGGAAGCTACCCACTAAGCGGAAGGATCCAGGGATGTTCACTATTCCATGCAACATAGGAGGAACCAACATGGATAAGGCGATGATGGATCTGGGAGCCTCCATTAATGTGATGCCATTGGCGGTATACAAGAGATTGAATATTGGCGAGATGAGGAACACCCGTGTGGTCATACAGTTGGCTGACAGGTCTAACGCTTACCCTGAAGGAGTAGTGGAAGATGTGCTGATCAAGGTTGGAGATTTGATTTTCCCAGCAGACTTCTATGTTCTAGATACCGGACCTGAAACTGGAGAGAATGCCATACTATTGGGAAGGCCGTTCATGATGACCGCCGGAACCAAGATTGATATGAAAACCGGAATCTTGACATGTGAGTTCAACGGAGTTCAAGTGGAATTCAATATCTATGAGACCATGAAGAAGAAACAAGCAATGGAGACGGTGGACATGGTCGATGTATTTGAACCCTTGGTGCAAGAACAAGGAATTACTTTCGGTTCCAGGGATACCACAGAGAAGGTGATTCAATATGGTCTGACTGATCGGGATGCTGAACATATGGAGGACGATGAAATGAAGGAAGCTATCATGGAGCTCTACTCCCTTCGAGAAAGCACCTTAGAAGCCGAGGTGGAGGTAGACCAGAAGATCAAGGAATTAATCCAGGGAGTCTATTTAGCTGGGGGAGCAGAGATAAGCAAACCGGAGTTGTTGGCTCAGTATGGGCAGAACGAGAAGCTGCTACCTTCCATCCAGAAAGCGCCCATTTTGGAGCTCAAGCAATTACCTAAGCATTTACAATATGCTTATCTGGGACCAGAAGAGACGCTGCCAGTCATCATCAGTTCTGATCTAACTGTCGTGCAGCAAGAGCGATTGGTCAGAGTATTACGAGAGAACAGGGAAGCCATCGGTTGGACCTTAGCTGATATAAAAGGCATCAGTCCTACGGAGTGCATGCATCACATTTACCTTGAGGAGGGAGCCAAACCCGTTCGAGACTCTCAAAGGAAGATGAACCCGGTAATGAAAGAGGTAGTGCTGAAAGAAATTCTCAAGCTGTTGGAGTTGGGAATCATCTACCCCATATCCGATAGCCAATGGGTGAGTCCAGTCCATGTCGTACCGAAGAAGTCAGGAATACAGGTTGTGGAGAATGATCAAGGCGAGCTTGTGCCTACCCGTTTGCAAACTGGATGGAGAGTTTGCATTGATTACAGGAAGCTGAATGATGCAACCAGGAAGGACCACTTCCCACTGCCCTTTATCGACCAGATGTTGGAAAGGTTGGCCGGTAATGCCTATTACTGTTTTCTAGACGGATATTCTGGATACATGCAAATTTTTGTGGCACATGAAGACCAGGAGAAAACCACTTTCACCTGCGTATTTGGGACATTTGCATACCGAAGAATGCCGTTCGGACTCTGCAACGCACCGGGAACTTTTCAACGATGTATGATGAGCATCTTCTCCGACCTATTGGAGAATTGCATTGAAGTATTCATGGATGACTTCACCGTATATGGTAGCTCTTTCGACACATGCTTGAAGCATCTAGAGCTTGTCTTGAAAAGATGTGTGGAGAAAAGCCTGGTCCTTAATTATGAAAAATGCCATTTTATGGTAAGGGAAGGAATAGTGCTTGGGCACGTGATTTCAGAAAGGGGGATTGAAGTGGACAAGGCGAAAGTCGATTCCATCGCCAAATTGCCCTACCCGACGACCGTAAAGCACATACGGGCATTCCTAGGCCATGCAGGCTTCTACCGGCGATTTATCAAAGATTTTGCTAAGATTGCCCAACCCATGACCAGGCTTCTTCAACAAGATGTGCCTTTTGAGTTTGATGATGATTGTAAGGAGGCATTCACAATTTTGAGAAACAAGTTGGTGTCGGCCCCCATTATTCAACCACCAGTGTGGGACATACCGTTCGAAATCATGTGCGATGCCAGCAACCACGCCGTTGGAGCAGTACTGGGACAGAAGAAAGGCAAGGAGAGTTGCGTGATCTACTACGCATCCAAAACACTGAACCCAGCACAGTGTAGCTATACCACTACTGAGAAAGAACTCCTGGCGGTGGTGTTTGCCATAGAAAAGTTTCGTTCCTACCTTTTGGGAACGAAAGCGGTGGTCTACACGGATCATGCCGCGTTGAAGTACTTGATGGCTAAGAAAGAATCCAAACCTCGACTCATCAGGTGGATTTTGCTATTACAAGAGTTCAATATAGAGATAAGGGACAAGAAATGAGCTGCGAACCTCGTAGCAGACCATTTGAGCAGGTTGCAACTGGAAAAAGATGATGGTATGCCCATTACTGATACCTTTCCAGACGAGAGACTTTATTCCATGAGCATCCTGGAGGAAGAAGAAGATCTATATGCTCTAACCAAGCAGGAGCCCTGGTATGCGGATATAGCTAACTACCTGATTACTAAGGAGTTACCCTCAGGATTGACAAGATTCGAACAACGGAAGTTACTCGTGCAAGCACGATACTATCACTGGGAGGATCCATATCTCTGGAAGACTGGAGCAGATCAAGTCATACGGAGATGCATACCTGAGGATGAGCATGCCCAAATTTTGGACATGTGTCATGGAACAGCGGACATTTTGGAGGAAAGCGCACGGCCCACAGAATTTTGGAGAGCGGATTCTACTGGCCCACCATATTTGCGGATGCAAGGAAATGGGTACAGAGCTGCCCGAAGTGCCAGATGACTGGAGGGATTACAGCAAGAGATGAAATGCCACAAGTTCCAATCATGCCGGTCGAAATTTTCGACGTATGGGGGATTGACTTTATGGGGCCCCTCCCAAAGTCAAAGAACTACGAATACATTCTGGTGGCAGTGGATTACGTATCAAAGTGGGTTGAAGCCAAGGCAACCGCAAGCAATGATGCCCATACCGTGGCAAGTTTCCTGAAGGAACAAGTGTTCGGGAGATATGGTATACCCAAAATTCTAATCAGTGACCAAGGGTCTCATTTCTGTAATGCCATTATCAGAGCACTAACCAAGAAGATGGGGGTGACACATAAAGTCACCACTGCATATCACCCCCAAGCAAATGGACAAGCCGAGATTTCAAATAGGGAGATAAAGAGCATCCTGGAAAAGGTGGTGCACCCCAACCGTAAGGACTGGAGTGACCATTTGGGAGATGCGTTATGGGCATACAGAACTGCTTTCAAGACACCGATTGGGATGTCCCCGTTCCGTCTACTCTATGGGAAAAGATGTCATTTGCCTGTGGAGATCGAACATAAGGCGTACTGGGCAATCAAGCAAATCAATCTCAGTATGACCCTAGCTGGAGAAGCAAGAAAGTTGCAGTTGAGTGAGTTGGAGGAACTTCGGTTGGAGGCTTACGATAATGCGGTGCTCTATAAAGAGCGAACCAGAAGGATCCATGATGCCAAGATCAGGAAGAAGGAATTCTTGGTGGGACAAAAAGTCCTACTTTTCAACTCACGCTTCAAGATGATGGCTGGGAAGCTTCGCTCAAAATGGTCAGGACCATTCGTGATCAAAGAAATCTTTTCAAACGGAAGCATTGAAGTATATGATCACAATGGAGTTGATACATTCGTGGTGAATGGACACCGCCTTAAACCCTATCACGAACTTGCTGAAGTAGAAAATGTGAAGGAGGAGTGCCACCTTCTCGACCCTGAATACGAATGAAGAGTGAAGGAAGGTCGAGCTCAAGACGAGAAACAAGAGCGCTTGCTGGGAGGCAACCCAGTGTGGTTACTTCGGTATGGTCTATACCGAATTTTCTTTTTCTTTAAATTTATTTTGTTTTTGTTTGGATGCACTAACAGGCAGGAAAGTCGGACCGAGACAATTCGGAAAGAGGCCCAGAGGTTGATCCAAGCCCACTTTGCGTTGCAAAGTGTGTAGGTGGAGAGTTAGGGATTGGAACGGTCTGGAAGAGGGCTTACGGAGGGAGATGACGCGAGCGTGTCAGAGGCAGGCGGCGATGTGACTGAAACTCTTCGGTTTCCGCAGAAATTTGAATTTCAAATTTTGGCCAAGTTTTTATTCCCTTAAAAATTCTTTTTCTGCCATAACCGTCACACTTACCATATTCAAAGCCTCAACCCACGATCTTCCTCCCCACAAACCCTAACCTCCGAAAAAACTGCTACACCACGATCACCACTCGCCTCAAACCCTAAATTCCCATAATTACCGATCACCCTTCTTAAAGACCAACCTTACCTCCAAAAACCCCCACAAAATCCGAAATTTCTGCACAAACCCTAAGTAGTTTGATCTCTGCAAATCGCAATGGCCAAAACCAAAGGAGGAGCAGGTTCCGGAAGCAACCAACCACCGAAGAAGAAAGGCGCCAAACTCCCACCTCCAAAGCGTACCACAAGGCGGACCGCTTCGGAGGAGACCTCCACTAAAATCGCCGAAGACCCTTTGCTGGAGATCCAGCCCGAGGACAAGGGGCGTGCCGAAGTCCTCCAACAAGAGGAACGAGAAGTAGCAAGAGCAGCCGCCGAGTCGACACAACCAGAAGAGGGGGAGCCCGAGCTCACCCCTCCTGTAAAAAAATCAAAGAAGGCTCAGGCGAGCAGAGCAACTCCAGCGCGGTCCACTGTCGCATCACCACCTAATCAAGCTCAACCGCAACCGCGACCGCAAATTCCAGAAATCTCCGTGCAAGAGGGAAGAACAACTTCCGAAGATACGGAAGAGGAAGAACAAGAGAAAGCGGAGGAGGAGAAGAGCGAAGAAGAGAAGGTGGACGAGGAAGAGGATGATGAAGCGGAGGAAGTTGAGGCCGTTCAGGAAAAGGAAGTAGAAATCCCGACACCCCAGAGCAAGAGACCCGGAGTAAAAAGGAAGCTAGATGTTGCCAAGCCCCCACTACCAGTCAAGGCCAAACCAGCACCGGCAGGCAGTAAGACCCGAACAAAAGCTGAGCAGAGTAAGAAACCAAGGAAACCCACTGCGGCCGAAAAGGGGAAGGCCAAGGAGATGGAGGAGCCAATGGAGGTAGACCCAGAGAGAACTGAGACCGTGGATAGCTCCAAATCCGAGGAGGTTTTGGCACCAAAGAAAACCACCTCCAGTACAGCCACCACTGCAAAGCCGAAACTTGCGAAGCAGAAGGGGCTGCTACGCACCACTGCTTCCGGAGCGGTCATACCGAGAGAAAGTCAGAGGTATGCCGTCCTGCAAAACAGAGAAATTACCCCTTGGTATTTTCTGATGACTGAAGCTTTGGAGGATTTGGGGATCAAGGAGAAAGTAGAGGGTTATTTTGAAGGGATTGGTTGGAAGAAGATACTGGAGTGGAACCCTAAAGCATACCAGAAGTTGACGGAGGAGTTCATGGGAACTGTCGAGTTTAAGCCCAAGGGGAACTACACAATTGAGACTCCAGGTACCTTGCGGTTCCAGATGCAAGGAAGGATATTCCCGCTCTCGATCAACGAGCTGAATATCCACCTGGAGGTGATTGAAGCCACAGAAGTCTACGATGAGGAGTACAAGCAAGCAGAAACCATAGCCACACCGGAGTGGAGGAGTCGGATTGACCATTACTGGTCACTGCTATCTACCGGAAGCAAGTATGTCAAAAACATCAGCAAATCGAACGAGATCAGGGACCCCGCTTTGCAGATCTGCCACAGGTGGCTGGCCTACAACATCTACGGCCGGCTGGAAGGTTCCAATGTGGTCACCCAACAGGAAGTCTTCCTGTTGTGGTGCATGATGGAGAGGAAAAAGGTGAACTTCGGGCTCACCGTGGCGCTTCAATTTCAGTATGGGGTAACCCATACCAACAAGTACCTCTCGCTCTGCCCACTGGTGACCATCTTGGCAGAAAAGCTCATTAAGTTCGACACCAAGAGCTCAGATGATGCAGCCCTGGCCGAAAGTCGCTTTCTGGACTTGGGCAGGTTCGTGCGTTGGAGGGTGGTCGAAGCAGACGAAGGCGGGAGATACCGTTTGGTGTATCCTGAGAGAGCAGCGGCAGCTAGACCAGAACCGAGGAGACCATTGGAGCCAGAGGGACCCCGCCTTGTCAGCAGCGAGAGCGTAATGTTGTTGGCAGAGATGAAGGAAGTAAAAGACGAGCTACTGATGCTGAGTGCGGAGATCACAACCCTGAGGGAGGCTATGGAAGATGGCTTCAAAGCAATCATGGACCGGCTGAATGCGGAGGCAAGATCCTCCGACCAAAACAATTAAGTTTTTCCCCCTAACTCGTAGATTAGGATTTATTTTATCTTTTGCTTTTCTTGTTTTAGTGTCCGTTTAATCTGTTTTTGATGTCGAGTCTACTTGCATTGTTTGATGGTGAAAGATTATGCATGCTGATTTCTGTTTTGGTATGATTGGTGGATTGAGTATGAAATGCATGATGGTAGTTGTGAGGATACAGAGAATACCCCATCGGTGAGATCAGGACCAAATTGAAAAATGCATGCTTGTGGTGAGAATTTGCTGTGACTAGGAAATCTTGATTTTATTTGAGGACTCAATTTTGCTAGTACATGACTTGTGTGATTTGGGCACGATTCTTTGACTTATGGCCCCAGATTTTCTTTGATGTTTAGTATGAAAATAATCCCTAGTATGCCAACTTGAGCCGAACTCATTCTTTCTTAAGCTTTGATAATGCTATATCTAGGAGGAAGAATTTATGAAGTGAATGAAATGGTGAACAGGGGATTATAAGAAAAGAAAGAAATCTGGGCACAAAAAAAATTTTGTGAATTAAAATGATTGCCCATAAGAAGAATCAAAAGGGAAATGAACCCCATTGAAAGCGGGGAAATTAAGGGTTGGTTATAGCTGTACTGAATGTGTATACTGAGTAAGGGTGATACTGAAATTAGCCACTGGACCATATTTTCCCACCTTAGCTCCGTATGCCCCATTACAACCCAACAAAGACCCTTTGATAAGTCATACTAGTGTGCTTAATTTGTAGTCTTCGATCAAATTCTTAGAGGAACTAGCACAGCAAATTATGAGTGCAAACACATAGCCCGGTGCTTGAGCGAGAAGAGAGACTACCATCACACTTTATGCATGATCATTACTCTGGTTTGTGGTTTGACTGAACTGAATGATGCATGTTGGTATGATCTGATCCTGAAATATATGCAAGTTTCGTGTCTCTTAGTTTTATTTCTTTTCTTTCACCTTTTCGTCCGTGTCTTCTGTGAATCCACCTACATACTTGAGGGCAAGTATGCTTTAAGTGTGTAGGTGTGATGCGTCTTCGACTTTTGGGCCATTTGGCCCTCTTTTTCCCTTTATTTGTGTCAGTTCAGGTCTGTCCAGGGGGAAAACAAAGTTGTGGAGGAAGGAAGATCAGTAGAGCGGAAACGGAAGAAATGCGGTCAGAATGGGCATTACGGAGCCCAGATTGCCAAATCATGTTTGCCAGCATGGAGCTTCGGCCAACAAGTACCTCTCCAATTCAACTTGGAGCATGGGAACCTGGGGTAACCACCTGGTATGAGCCACACCGATAAGAGCAGTCAGTCTGATCGTTACCAGAAGAAGCAGACAGCCAGAGCCATAAAAGGAAGGTCAATCTCGGAGATCTCGAGAAACAAGTGGAAGAAAGAAGAAGAGACTAGAAGGACCGAAGGGATGGGAAAGGTTGACTAAGCTTGCAGCTGGACGCCATCTTCAATCAGGATCAATCAAAGATCGAGCTAATTAAGGAAAGAAGATCCCGGCGAAGATTTGGAACCGGCGCAGCCACGGTTAGGCCTCTACCATCCGGCAGTATAAAAGATCAACGGTGTGCAGCGTGAAGAAGCTCTTGGCACCCAAAAAACTCTTGTTTTTACTTTCAGTATTCAACTAAGTTCGCCGTGTGTGGCATCCAAAACAATTTACAATTCCGTATTTTCCCTTTTCCGTTGTGTTATTACTTTTGGACAAGTTCGAAGGCTTGAAGCCTAGGTACTATTTTATCTATTTCAGCATTTCATTTCGTTCTATCATGTGTTTAATTCCTTTTGCATTTATGAATTGTGTTATGTGTGAGTAATTCCCTTGGTGAGGTTTTAGGGGGTGGAAGTAATTGTTGTTAACATATAAACATTCGTGAGGCACTTGTTCTTTCGGTTGAATCTCGTGGTTCCGGAAGGATCTGTTCGAAACCATGAGCAGTAGGGGCCTAACGGGTGATCTCCGTTCGGTAAAACGCTGCCCATGTCAAGCAAAGGTCAGGGTATACCAAGATACAACAATCGGTATGCCCAAGACCGAGTAGCTGAGCAGCGTCAACAAAAGGCGTTGCAGATCCGGAAGGTGGGGAAAGGATTGATGGGATACACTGTCCTTCCTCAGTCTTGGGCTTCTCTAGAGACTATCCATCAACTGTGACGAGGCATAAAGCCATGGTTATCAAACGAGGAAAGCAATCTCGGCGCCGTAGCATGTCTATGACTGGTCGGCTGACAAAGCCGGAAATAGTTGAGTCCAGGAGGCATGTGTCACCAAAAGCGCAAAGTTGGGGACCTCGGGAGAGAAGGTTGGTGAGGGCCATACTTGGTGAGTAACGGGTACGGCTACTATCTAAGGAGGAGTGAAGCACTGCCTTGTGACCGGGGATTGTGTGACCTTCGGACCAAGTGACCATAATGAGATCAACCATCCTATATGAGAAGTACAATTCCTTGAAACGCCCCAATGTCTTTGGGCCACGCCTTGGAATTGTATGGATCATAGACGGATCATCAGTGTGCCTATGACCGCAACGAATGTTAACAACAGTTATGACCTAACCAAATAACCTCACCCCTTTGTTATTATTGATCTTGTTTATTTCTTGTGCAGAGTATACAGATTGAGAATTGTGACACCTCAGTTTGTCGTAGGAGAACAAAGTGGTTCCTCACTCCCTGTGGGATTCGACCCTACACTTACCGCTAAGGCTAAGTTCTTATTGTGAGAAGTAGGAGCGTGTATTGTCTGTACTGGGCATACACAAGTATTTTGTCCGCACCACACGACGGGTGCGTGCCAGCGTTCAACTCGAACTTCAGCAACTGGAGTTCCCCCTTGACTGATGCCGTCTGCATTGGCTCTAGTCTGAACTTCAGACCTTTGGTTGATCTTCTGATACTGAAGCATCTCAGTATCTTCATCTTTGCCTGGTCCCCATATCAAGACAGTAAAGGGCTCGGTGTTGAGGATTTCAGCTCTGGAACCTTCAGAGATCTGAACACTCTTTTCAGCTTCTTGTTCCCTGAAATCATCTGTAGACTCATCAAAGATCACATGAGGTGTTTCTTCAACACAGAGAGTTTGAGTATTAAACACTCGATAGGCTTTGCTTGAACGTTATGTTCCATAGTATCCAAGGAAGACTCCTGGATCAGCCTTGCTATCGAAAGTGTTCAACCTCTTCTTATCATTGTTGTGTATGAAGCACTTAGAACCGAAAGCATGAAAGTAGGCAATCGATGGCTTTCAGTTCTTCCATAAATCGTATGGAGTTCTTCCATGTCTCTGAGTGAGGAAGGAGCGATTCTGCGTGTAGCATGCGTTGTTGACTGCTTCGGCCCAAAACTTCAAGGGGAGTTTTGACTCGGCTAGCATCGTCCTTGCTGCTTCCTTTAGAGACCGGTTTCTTCTTTCTGCAACTCCGTTCTGCTGTGGAGTTCTTGCTGCAGAAGTTTGATGACTGATTCCTTGTTCATCACAATACTTACGAATGACAGTATTGAGGAACTCAGTCCCACGATCTGATCTGATGCTGATGATGCTGACTTCCTTTTCAACGCTCAGTCTTCTCAGCAGCTTTGGTAGTTCCTCCAGTGTCTCTTTCTTCTTGAAGAGAAAGATAACCCAAGTATATTGTGAATAATCATCCACAACTACTAAGGTGTACTTCCTACCGTTGTAGCTTCTTGGAGTGATCGGGCCAAACAGATCCATGTGAAGTAGATGTAGAATCCTTTCAGATGAGTGTCCTGACTTTGACTTGAATGACGTCCGCGTCTGCTTCCCTCTGAGGCATGCTTCACATTCTTGCTTCTTCTGGAACACAATAGAAGGAAGGCCTTCTACCAGTTGATGTTTAGCAAGTTTGTTGATCGTCTTGAAGTTGAGATGGTTGAGTCTCTTGTGCCATAGCCAATTGAGCTCCGAGCTGCTCTTGCTGATGAGGCACGTTTCTGGTGGGCTGTCTTCCCAAGAAACGACGTAGAGACTCCCTTGTCTGAATCCTTTCAGAACTACCTTCTTCTGATTGTTTCTAACAGTGAATTAATCCTTCTTGATCTTCACTGTGAAACCACTGTCACAAAATTGACTCACAGACAACAGATTATATTTAAGACCAGAAACAAAGCTAACATTACTGATACTAGCGTTACCCATGTTGAGCACACCGTAGCCTTTTGTTTCTCCGATTGAGTTGTCTCCGAATGCAACTTTGGATCCAACTTTCTCAACATATTGAGATAGATATTCTTTATAGCCCGTCATGTGCTTAGAACAGCCACTGTCCAGATACCACGTTCTGATTGAAGCTTTGGCCTCTTCCTTCTTTTTGTGTTTCCTGACATTGACCTGCAAGGAAGAGTTGCTTCAGGCACCCAATCAAGCTTTGGGTCCTTCGATGTTAGCTCGAGTTCCCTTTGGAACCCATATCTGCTTCAGAATTGGTCTGGCTGATCTCTTGCGCTTTGTGGAATGTCTGGTTGACGTCGTTGGCGCTTCAGGTGGCACATGAGCATTCTTCTGTTGAGAAATCCTTTTGAAGGCCTCACTCTTGTAGCAGTTTTGTCTGATGAGTGGTTGAGGTCTTCTTTGCTCGGTGAAGTATCTTCCCTGAGATACTCGAGTCTTTGCAGACTTTTGGAGACTTGGCTGATGTCCAGTAGCTTGTTGTCGTGGATGGCTCTTAGCTTCTAATGTTCCTTCCCTGATCTTTGACTGAAATCTGCTTTCCAGTCTTCTCAGTAGAATGATCTGGTTGGGGGACCTCCTTAGCTCGTCTGAAGCTTCGTGGAGGTGGAACATTTGATCTAGCCATCAGTCTGCGCTTGCGAACTTCATCCATATCACGATCTCTTGATTCTTCTGAGGTTGTGATTTCAGAAGGATCGTCCTTTGAGATGATCATGATATCCTTTCCTTTATCAGCTGCAACCTTTCCTCCGATGCTGTTGACCAGTCTTTTCGATGGAAAGTTGCTCATCATGGGAGACTGCATCATGCAGTTCTTGACTGTTTCTTCCAGCTTGTGATTGAGCCTCTTAATTTCATGAGATGCTCTTTCACATTCTGAGTTGGAGATTCTGAGCTCTTCTTCCAGTCGGCTGTTCTCCATGATTAGCTGATCAAGACAAGTTTCATCCAGAAAGTAGATAATTGTCTGATTCTTAGCTCGTTCATCATTGATCTCCTTGTCCATTTTCTGATTCTGCTTGAGGAGATCTTCGAACATTTTCCTCAGCTGACAGTGATCAGTCATGAGCTGATCAAACTCGTCAGTTTCATCGGATGAGCTATCTCCAGATTCTGAGTGGTCTCCTGAAAGCATCAGGAAGTTATCAGTAAAAGGAGTTTTTGAGTGAGAGTTTACCTCTGAGCCATTCATTCCATTGTCGTAGCTGTTGTCAGCCACGCTTTCTGATTCATTGGCCATCAGGGCTCGGCTCTCATCATCTGAGCTGGAACTGTCGAAGTCGGATGATTCTGATGTGTCTTTGGAAGAGTCAGCATCGTCAGCAACCATCGCTTTCTTCTTCGAAAAGCTACGGTCTTTCTTAGCTTTCAGTTCTCTGCGCTCAGCTGGAGTCAGATCAGGGCATTCATGTCGAAAGTCCCATTTCTTTCTACATCCAAAGCATTCCATATCTTTGATGTCGTAAGCGGCTGACTTCCTTTCTCCGCTTCGATCTGTGGAATGTCTGGAGTTCCCTTCTCTTTCTTTTCCTTTGTAGTGCTGCTTGTGGAACCTTCTGTACTTCCGGAACTTGGACTCCATCTTGTTGAATCTTTCAGTCAACAAAGTATATTGACTGAAGAAGTCCTCTGGGTTGAGTTCCGTTGGCTCCTTGATCTGCTTCTTGCCTTCTCTGGTTAAGGCCTTCAGTGCTACTCCTCTTGAGGTTGATGGACCATCTTCGTCTGATCCTCCAGCCTTCTTGTTACCAAGATTTCTCAGAAGGTTAAACTCATTTGCCATGAGATCGGAGAAAAGCTTGTTTGTCGGGAGCTGACTGAATCCTGGCTTATGCTGATGAGCGACTGAGTAGATCTGCCATTCTCCTCGTGGCAGTGCTCGAAGAATCTTCAGGTTGATTTCTCGTTGAGTGTATTTGTCTTTGGAAATGGATTGAACTTCATTCAAGATAAGATTGAATCTTTGTTCCATTTCCTCGACAGATTCATTCTTGAGCATGAGGAAGGAGTCGAACTTCTGGCAAGCTATGGATAGCTTATTCTCCTTGATTTCCTCGGAACCTATGCACATTCTCTCCAGAATGTCCCACATCTCCTTTGCAGTTCCGCACTTGATGATCTTCATGACATGCTTGTCGGGAACGGTGCCGGAGATGATGTTTTTGGCGAGGTTGTCTAACTCATCTTGCTTCCTTTCTTCTGTGGTGAAGTCTGCCTTTGACTTGGGCTGGACCTCATCGTAAGGATCCTGATGGAGATCATTAGGAAGCCTTTTGATAGTTTCGGTGATGGTGATCGGTCCGCTGGTGATGACTTCCCACATTTGGCAATGTTGGGCGGTGAGGAAGCTTTCAAGCCAAAACTTCCATATGTCGTATTTTTCAATACTAAACATAGGTAGAGAAGATAATTTGCTGTGGTTAGTCTCCATCAAAAAAGAGAGAACAGATACCAGCAGATAGAGCAAATAGCAAGCACAAAAAGAAAGAGTAAAACTTTTTCGAGACCTTTAAGAAAAAGGATCTAGTTCAAATAGAACCTAGTCAGATGCAGATAGTTCTTGCGAACAACTTGCTCTGATACCAATTGTTAGGTCCGGAGGGGTCTCGAATAGGTGTATGGGGGGGAGAATACACCTATAGGCTATTTTTGCAACAATCAACTGACCTCAATCAGAGGGATCTCAGTCAGAGATCAAAACGAAACTTTGCACGCAAACAAGGACTCATGTTTTACTGAAATCAGTTTTGACCAACAGGGTTGACGACTGATACTGAAAGCTCTTCAGTAATGAGTTATCAGTTAAGTTGCTGGAACTTAACTGATCCAAGTAAGGGCTTCAGTCGTGTTTGCTAAGATAGAGATGATATCACTCTTCCTTACTATCAGAGGATAGTTCAGTCAGATTGATATCATACGCAGCGGAAATTAAACATAGTTTCGCAATAGCCTCGGTGGAGCAGGTTGTTGGATTAAGGTTTCTCTTTGCTATTAGTCAGTGTTCAGTTTTATCAATAGAACTAGCACAAGTAAGAATGTAAAACTGAAAGCTGTAAATAACACAGAGACTTTTACGTGGTTCGGAAAAACCCTTTCCTACATCCACGACTGGTTGATCAGACCAACAATCCACTCAGCAAGTGCTTCACTGGTGCACTGCAAACCGTACCCGTGTGCTTGCCTGGTGCACACAACCGTAACTGAAGAAAACCCTTCTTCAGCACCCACACACCTCGCGTAGGATTTCCCTGCTAAGCACACCTCGTGCTCAGACTTTTCACTCAGAGTTCAGAGTACCTTCCTGAACTCCGAACCACTCAAACACTCTTATGGGATGGAGGTTTGAACAAGTGCCAACTATACTTACAAAGAACAAGTTCTTTGAAGCAAGTTTGACCTTTGGCTTCTGGGTAAACAGATATATGCCTAGGGTCTAAGAGAATGTATGTAATCAGCAGTGACTGATTTTGGCTTTGGAATTCTCTTCTTCGATTCAAGCTTTGGGGCGGTTAAGCTTTAGGCTGAGTAGCAATTTTGGCAGAGCTTCAGCTTATGTCGTTGAATCGGTGAAGGTTGAAGTGATCCTCGAGCGCTATTTGTAGGAGAACTCTTGAATAGATCCGTTGGCGTAAATCGTCCTCAAGATTTCTTCCGTTGGAGAGCAATTCGAATTTGGGCTGAGGCTTCAATCTTCGAGGTTCCTTGTCTGTGTGGAAACGGCTCTCTTTGATGGACAGGAGATGTGACATCTCTGAAAAGTAACCACCAGATAAGAATGACCTCTGCAGAGATAAGATATTCTGAGATCTCTGCATTTAATGCGGCTGTACTTGTGCGTACGTGGCTTCCTCTGAACGTTGGAAGATCAGTCCTAGGAGGAATGTTCAACTGATACTTGACTTTAGTATCAGTCCTTTGCGCGCATTAAATAATCAGTCTTCAACTGATTCTTCAACTGATACTTCAGTTGGTATCTGCAGTCTTCAGTCTTCAGTCTTCAGTCTTCGACACCGCAACTAAACTAGAAACGAACTCTAACACTTGAGTTCAAAACGATTCTAGTCTATTACATATAAGTCCTATGAATTTTGGTATCATCAAAACAAGGGTTAGGATATTCCACAAGGTTCCCAACATTTAGCATAAACACGTTAGTTAAGAGCGACGGAATGCTTCGTATCATTAAAATTCATGAGAGAAATAGCAAAATCGAAGATTGTTCTTCACTACTCGATGGAGTACTCGATGGCGTTCACCATCGAGTACTCGACCGAGTAGTGAAGAACAATGATGATTTTTTTTTTTATCAATTATTGTGATTTCAACCCACATTCCTTGTTTATAACGTCAACGGGACTATATTTGGATATTATATAACATGGGGTGTGATAATCGTTGAACACGTGGCACATATCCTAAGTTTGAACATAAAAGTCCACACTATGTCTTATGAAGTAGATATTCTACACTTCAATCATTTACTCTAGTGCAATAGTAAAATACACTTAATATGTTTATTTTTCACCATATTTAGCATAAACACGTTAGTTAAGAGCGACGGAACGCTTCGTATCATTAAAATTCAAGAGAGAAATAGCAAAATTGAAGATTGTTCTTCACTACTCGATGGAGTACTCGATGGCGTTCACCATCGAGTACTCGACCGAGTAGTGAACAACAATGGTGATTTTTTTATCAATTATTGTGATTTCAACCCACATTCCTTGTTTATAACGTCAACGGGAG
This sequence comes from Salvia miltiorrhiza, assembly GCF_028751815.1. Classification (NCBI taxonomy): domain Eukaryota; kingdom Viridiplantae; phylum Streptophyta; class Magnoliopsida; order Lamiales; family Lamiaceae; genus Salvia; species Salvia miltiorrhiza. The sequence continues at coordinate 8,130,246 of NC_080389.1, forward strand.
TATATTTGGATATTATATAACATGGGGTGTGATAATTGTTGAACACGTGACACATATCCTAAGTTTGAACATAAAAGTCCACATTATGTCTTATGAAGTAGATATTCTACACTTCAATCATTTACTCTAGTGCAATAGTAAAATACACTTAATATGTTTATTTTTCACCATATTTAGCATAAACACGTAAGTTAAGAGCGACAGAATGCTTCGTATCATTAAAATTTGTGAGAGAAATAGCAAAATCGAAGATTGTTCTTCACTACTCGATGGAGTACTCGATGGCGTTCACCATCGAGTACTCGACCGAGTCGTGAAGAACAATGGTGATTTTTTTATCAATTTATTGTGATTTCAACCCACATTCCTTGTTTATAAAGTCAACGAGAGTATATTTGGATATTATATAACATGGGGTGTGATAATCGTTGAACACGTGGCACATATCCTAAGTTTGAACATAAAAGTCCACACTATGTCTTATGAAGTAGATATTCTACACTTCAATCATTTACTCTAGTGCAATAGTAAAATACACTTAATATGTTTATTTTTCACCATATTTAGCATAAACACGTTAGTTAAGAGCGACGGAATGCTTCGTATCATTAAAATTCAGGAGAGAAATAGCAAAATCGAAGATTGTTCTTCACTACTCGATGGAGTACTCGATGGCGTTCACCATCGAGTACTCGACCGAGTAGTGAAGAACAATGGTGATTTTTTTTATCAATTATTGTGATTTCAACCCACATTCCTTGTTTATAACGTCAACGGGAGTATATTTGGATATTATATAACATGGGGTGTGATAATCGTTGAACACGTGGCACATATCCTAAGTTTGAACATAAAAGTCCACACTATGTCTTATGAAGTAGATATTCTACACTTCAATCATTTACTCTAGTGCAATAGTAAAATACACTTAATATATTTATTTTTCACCATATTTAGCATAAACACGTTAGTTAAGAGCGACGGAACGCTTCGTATCATTAAAATTCAAGAGAGGAATAGTAAAATCGAATATTGTTCTTCACTACTCGATGGAGTACTCGATGGCGTTCACCATCGAGTACTCGACCGAGTAGTGAAGAACAATGGTGATTTTTTTATCAATTATTGTGATTTCAACCCACATTCCTTGTTTATAACGTCAACGAAAGTATATTTGGATATTATATAACATGGGGTGTGATAATCGTTGAACACGTGGCACATATCCTAAGTTTGAACATAAAAGTCCACACTATGTCTTATGAAGTAGATATTCTATACTTCAATCATTTACTCTAGTGAAATAGTAAAATACACTTAATATGTTTATTTTTCACCATATTTAGCATAAACACGTTAGTTAAGAGCGACGGAATGCTTCGTATCATTAAAATTCATGAGAGAAATAGCAAAATCGAAGATTGATCTTCACTATTTGATGGAGTACTCGATGGCGTTCACCATCGAGTACTCGACCGAGTAGTGAAGAACAATGGTGATTTTTTTATCAATTATTGTGATTTCAACCCACATTCCATGTTTATAACGTCAACGAGAGTATATTTGAATATTATATAACATGGGGTGTGATAATCGTTGAACACGTGACACATATCCTAAGTTTGAACATAAAAGTCCACACTATGTCTTATGAAGTAGATATTCCTCTCTAATGGTGACGTCAACCATTGGATTGTCCTTTTGTTCATAAAGTAAGCGAAATAAATCTGTATCACTTTGCAAAGAAACCTTCAATCTTTCGCCGTCAGTGTTTCCTGTCAAGTAAAACACCAATAAATCTGCACTCGACGAACGACACATAGCATCCCTAATCTGATGCATAAGACGATCACGACTGATCTGATCCACTGCCATGAATACGGCAACAGTATCTCCATTTACATACTCCGTTCCATGCCAACGACCACTGTGTCGTATAATAATACGTTGCCACGATGACATCTGTAATTAAATTAGATAGAAAACACAACTATTTAGCATCAACGAATAAAAATTCAAGAGAAACAGTTTCTAGTAACTACTCGATGGAGTACTCGATCGTGTACTCGATGGAGTACTCGATCGTCTACTCAATCGTGTACTCGAGTGGTGAACTCAATCGAGTACACCATCGAGTAGTGACAGTCTACCAATGATTGATATTACAACACAAAATCAAATTAAACAAATTGTCATCAAGTAATCAAAAACTCGATCGTGTACACCTCCGAGTAGTGAAGAGCAATTCCAATATTATCACAATAAACATTGTTTAAGTACTTATAATCATGCTTTTGTAAAGGTACTTTCATTTATGAAATACTAAAACCCTTTTTTTATTAGCGAATCATGTATTCATCACGTGGCTTCTATCGAGTAATGAAGAATCCGATCGAGTACACGACCGAGTAGTGAAGAAAAACCCTATTTTTTTCAATATTATCACGATAAACCTTTTTTAACTACTTTATAATCATAATTTTGGAAAGGTATTTGCATGTCATCAAATACTAAAACCTTTTTGTCATTAACAAATCATATATTCGTCATGTGACTCCTATCGAATAAAAGAACTCGATCGAGTACACGACCGAGTACTGAAGAACAACCCTAGGTTTTTCAATATATCATCAAGAAAGAGATTTTTTACGTACCTTTGTAAATTCTTACGAGAATAGTGCACTAAGAGGGAGTATTTGCTTCTATTTTATACAAATTTGAACGATTTCTTGAGGAAAAACGAAAGAGCTTTTTTCATCGTTTTTTTCTTCCTTCTTTGCATGAATTTGGAGTATGTCTCCAACAACTCTCTTCAACTACTCTCTTCCAAGAAATTAAGTAAAAGGTGGCTTCATTTATATTACATTCACTCAATCAAGTATGTATCTGAAAAGTAATTTGTTCCCTACAAAAGATATAGCTTCATATAGCTATTTTCGTAGATGGACATTAATGGTGGTTCATGGGTTGGTGGAGAGAGAGAGAGACCCGAGATAGAGAGAGATGTGGATGACGACGGTCGGTGGCGCAACTGCTGCTGCTGGCGACGGCGGCGATCGGTGGCGCGACTGCTGCTGCTGGCGATCACGACTACGGCGACGATCGGTGGCGGCGATGCGGACGACCATTCGGTGGCTGCTGCTGATAAACACTCATTTTGCATGGTTTTTATGGTTTATATTCTGTAGTTTAAGTTGATTTTACACCCGTTTCATTATTGTTTGGAGTTCATTTACTATTATTTCGAGATTTCACGTTTGGGTGTAGTTTTGACTGTTTGGATGCAGAATTGAGTGATATTGGAGCATGGAGTGTAAGGAACATGTTGAAGAGAAGAGTTTTGAGAGAATCGAGCCCAAAAATCGAGAAAAGACGAAGATTCTGGAGTCGGGACGGAAAAGGAGCAAATCGGCGGTCAAAGGGCGTTGACCGCCGATTTTTGGTGATTTAAAGGGTGAAAACGGCGACCAAGACGGCGATCGCCGGCCAGGTCGCCGAATTCCCTGATTGAATTTTGGCTTGGAGTTGGAAAAACGGCGGTCGCCGTTTTCGTGTGTTATTTGGCCGAAATTCGGCGATCAATTCGGCGACCGCCGAACGGGTCGCCGATTTGATGGCGTGTTTTATTTCCTTCCGCGTTTTTACGATTTTTCAAGTTATTTTCGGTTTAGAACTTGGTTTTTGACCCTAAGACTATAAATAGGTCCTCTTTAGACCTATCTAGGGTTCCCAGCTTTAGTTTTTCAGTTCTCAACTTTCATATTTCAGTTTTATAGCTTTAGAACTTTTTAGCTTTCCAGTTTTCAAGGCTTGGATCAAGATTAAAGATTCAAGCCGCTACAATCGTTTCAATTCGGTTTTTATACAATTTGTTTTTACAATTGCGTTCAATTTAATTATGTTTATGTTTGATTTTATTATGTCTGGCTAATTCTTTTAATCTGAACCTAGGGTTTGTATATAGCTGATTGATTATGTGTTTTTGATTTATTGATATCAATTTGCCTTCCAACTTATGATTCATGATTCCTGGTGCCTGTTCTCTTGTGAATTATCTGATCAATGATTTACATGTCTAGCTGTTCAGTTTGAGTCTTGAATGCGATAATTGTTCAGCCGATTCAGGAATGCATGATATAGTGTTAGCCTTGAGTCTTGAATGCGATAGGTGAAGCTATAGGAAGCTATTCTTTATGTGCTATTGGGAGTTAATTTATTCCTTGGAGTCTTGAATGCGAAAAGGGATTAATTAATCTACGTTCATAGGTGGTCGTTAGAGATGCTTGTGAATAATATAGTGATCTTTCATCAGGGTTGGATTAAAATTGGTAATTGAATCAATAGGTTGAATGCATGTAGTTGATTGGTGAAAATACATCCCTAGGGTCAGAGTTTTCCATATTTGAATTTATCTACGTATTTTTATTAGTTTCTATTTGCGTTTTAATTTACGTCAACCAATCTCTACCTTTCGTTGCCTGAATATTACTATAGTTTAATTAGGATTACTTAGAGTAATTCGTTATAATAGTCCCTGTGGATACGATACTCGGTTACTGATTTTGTGCTGCAATTGCACCGTGTTAGTTGCGGTAATTTGTTGCTAATAATTTAGTGATCAACTTTTTGGCGCCGTTGCCGGGGACTATTTAGAATTAACTTTAATATTTCTGATTAGACTTAAGCATTATTTCAGGCGTTATAAGTTTTAATTTTATTTTATTTTTTTTTTAGTTTTTAAATTTCTGTTTTTGTTTGTTGTCTCAGGCGTACATGATCACGAGATCCAAAGGAAAGGAACATCTAGTACCTTTGAACTTGGAAATCGAAAAACAGTACAAAAGAGACAACCGCGAAAAGAAAAAGCAAGCAATGGCAGAGAATAACATGGACCTTCAAACTCTTGTGCAAGTCGTGACAAACCTTCAGAGGCAACTAGATGAAGAAAGAGAGCGCAACCGGGCTCCTCCAACAGAGCCACCACTGAATCACATGTATCAGCCTAGGGTTGATCAATTTCAAGGAGGCAGATGGGGACCAGCTGTGCAGGCTACCACGTTCGAACTGAAGCCGGGATTGATAAACATGGTGCAAGCTGAACATTTTAGTGGAATGGCTGATGAAAATCCGCATGTCCACATCACTCAGTTTCTAGATATCTGCGACACTATTAAGCAGAATGGAGTGCCACCAGATGCCATCAGAATGAAGATGTTTGGATTCTCTCTTAGAGATAGAGCAAAGGAATGGTTCAAGTGTTTGGACAGAGGTGCTATTACTGGATGGGAGGATTTGTGTAGAGCTTTCTTGGCAAAATACTTTCCTGCCTCTAAAGCTCAGAAAATCATTGCAGAGATTTCTCATTTTTCCCAGCTAGGAGATGAGACCATTCATGATGCCTGGGAAAGATTTCGTGAGCTGCTCAGGAAATGCCCACAACATGGTTTCACAGAGGATCAGCAAATCATTCACTTTTATAATGGTTTGACTGGTCTAACAAAGAGTATGGTGGATGCTACTGCAGGTGGATGTCTTCTCCATAGAAATACAAAGGAGGCGTATCGTGTGATAGAAGAGATGGCCTCCAACAGTTACCAATGGCCGAATGACAGAAATTCCACGAGAAGAATTGCAGCTGTGAATGAGGAGAGAGATGATTTTAAGGAGAAATATGAAGCTCTTCAAAAGCAGTATGAGTTGGAGAGAAAGACACTGCTAGCTAAAATTCCTCAGCAGCCGAGTTTACCTGATGTGTCACAGTTGGAAGATGCTAATTACATCCAGCGGCAGTACCAATTCAATAGACCAAACTATCAAGGACATCAGGGCGGAAATCCACCGTATCATCCAAATAATAGGAATCATCCAAATTTTTCCTATTCAAACCCCAACAATGCTTTGCAGCCTCCACCTGGATTTTCTGTTTCTAGTGGGGGAGTCATCAATGAGCCAAAGAAAGATTCAATAGAGGAAATGATGAAGCAAGTTTTGGTGAAGGTCACCGGGATGGAGACAAACTCGGCAAACTTGGGAACCAAAATGTTCAACATGGAGCAAAACTTTTCAGCACTGTCCAAACAAGTGCAAATGTTAGAGAATCAAGTTGGTCAGATTGCCAACCAAGCAGCTGCACAGCACACACCAGGAAAGTTCCCTAGCAACACTGAGATCAATCCTAAAAATCAGTGTAATGCAATTCATCTAAGGAGCGGGACTCAATATCAGAATCATCCAGAGCTGCAGGATGGCAAGGGAAAAGGTGTAGAGATTGTTGAGGAAGATGACTTGGAGACGACTGTTTGCGATTCGCCGCCTACTTCAAAGGCATCGAGTTCTGCTACCGTTAAGGAGCCCATTCCTACTCCCACGTTTCCCAGGCCAGAGTACAAGCCTGTAGCGCCTTTCCCGAATCGCCTGGGAAAGCCAAAGATGGATGCGAAGTTAGCCAAGTTTATGGAGGTATTTTCAAAGCTGCATATCAATATTCCTTTACTTGATGCTTTGAGAGATATGCCAGGCTATGCCAAGTTCCTCAAGGATGCAGTCTCCAACAAGAAGAAGTTGGGGAAATATGAGACGATCAATCTTTCCGAGAAATGCAGTGCTGTGCTACAAAGAAAGCTACCATTGAAGCAGAAGGATCCTGGCAGCTTTACTATAGCTTGTGTGATTGGAGGGCAGAATTTCTCACGTGTTCTGTGTGATTTAGGGGCAAGCATCAATTTGATGCCTCTCTCTATTTTCAACCGGTTGGAGATTGGAGAAATCAAGCCTACATCTATCGCTTTGCAGATGGCAGATCGTTCCCTTACGTATCCCAAGGGAGTTGTGGAGGATGTTCTAGTGCAGGTGGAGCAGTTTATCTTTCCTGCAGATTTCGTAGTATTGGACATGCCGGAGGACAAGAATACTCCATTGATCTTGGGGCGTCCGTTTCTAGCTACGGGCCGTGCGTTGATAGATGTTCAGGAGGGAGATCTGACTTTCCGTGTCAATGATGAGAAGATGACGTTGTCTATCTATGATGCGATGAAGAAGCCAGCTGAGCCACAAGTTGAGGATTGCAACCTAATTGATACTATGGAGGATTTTCCTGCAGCTGTAGATGATCCTTTGGAGGAGTGCATCACACAGTCCTTATATCCTTATTCCGATCTTGATGAGGCGTGTGATGAGATTTTAGATTATATTGCAGAGCTGGAGGCCGTTGAGAGCCATCCCATCGATCCTGTGCCTTACATGGATATTCACAAACCTGTTGATGGGGGAAGCAAGTCCACGGAAAAGGGAGCTGATTTTCCTGCGCCAGCTGCAGCTGCAGCTACACCCAAACTTGAGCTGAAACCGCTTCCTGAGCACTTGAGGTACCAGTTTTTGGGTGAGAATGAAACGTTTCCTGTTATTGTATCTGCTTATTTATCTCCGTTGGAGTTGGAGAAGTTGATGCGAGTGTTGAGGAAATACAAGTCTGCTATAGGATGGTCTATTTCTGACATCAAAGGAATTAGTCCTTCTATTTGCATGCATCGTATTTTATTAGAGCAGGAATACAAGCCTAAGGTGCAGCCGCAACGACGTTTGAATCCGGCGATGCAAGAAGTTGTGAGAAAGGAGGTGCTCAAGTGGTTGGATGCAGGAATCATATATGCCATCTCTGATAGTGAGTGGGTGAGCCCAACTCAAGTTGTCTCCAAGAAGGGAGGCATGACTGTGGTTAAGGATGAGAGAGATGAGCTTATAGCTACGAGGCTAATCACAGGATGGCGCGTGTGCATTGACTATCGAGCTTTGAATGCAGCCACACGTAAGGATCACTTTCCTTTGTCATTTATTGATCAGATGCTTGACCGCTTGGCAGGATATGAGTACTATTGTTTCTTGGATGGGTACTCGGGCTACAATCAAATTATGATAGCCCCGGAGGATCAGCATAAGACCGCTTTTACTTGTCCCTATGGCGTTTTTGCTTTTAGGAGGATATCTTTTGGTCTCTGCAATGCTCCTGCCACTTTTCAACGCTGCATGATGGCGATTTTCCATGGGTTGATTGAAAACATTATGGAGGTATTCATGGATGACTTTTCTGTTTTTGGTTCCTCCTTTGATAATTGTTTGGACAATCTAGCTCAAGTGTTGCAGCGTTGTGAGGAGAGGGCACTAGTGCTCAATTGGGAAAAATGCCACTTCATGGTTCGAGAAGGCATTGTTTTGGGACATAAGGTTTCTGCCCAAGGTTTAGAGGTGGATCGTGCTAAGATCGTGGCTATAGAGAAGTTGCCGCCTCCTACGTCTGTGAAGTCGGTGCGGAGTTTTCTGGGGCATGCAGGATTTTATAGGCGATTCATCAAAGACTTCTCCAAGCTGTCCAAGCCACTTTGTGCTTTGCTAGAGAAGGATGTGAAGTTTGTCTTCACCGATGAGTGCCTCGTCTCCTTTGAGAAGTTGAAAGCTACACTGATCACTACGCCAGTTTTGATTACGCCGGATTGGAGTGCCCCATTTGAGTTGATGTGCGATGCTAGCGATTGGGCCGTGGGAGCTGTGTTGGGGCAAAAGAGAGATAAGCTGTTCAAGGTAATTTACTACACTAGTAAAACTTTGGATTCTGCGCAGATGAACTACACTACCACGGAGAAGGAGCTGCAAGCGGTGGTGTATGCTTTTGATAAGTTCCGTTCTTATTTGATTGGAACTCATTCAATTGTCTACACTGATCATGCCGCCATCCGCTACTTGTTCACAAAGAAGGACTCCAAGCCCCGCTTGATTCGTTGGATCTTATTGCTGCAAGAGTTTGATATGGAGATCCGAGATCGCAAGGGATGTGAGAATGTGGTAGCTGACCACTTGTCTCGATTGGAGAATCCGATTGAGGGGGATGATCCGAACATGGCCATCAATGAATCCTTCCCCGATGAGCAGATTTGGGCGGTACTATTTAAGGATCCTTGGTATGCCGATTATAGCAACTACTTGGTTATTGGAGCTCTTCCCGAGGGGTTATCGCACTATCAAAAGAAGAAGTTCCTCCATGATGTCAAGTTTTATTATTGGGAGGATCCTTACCTATACCGGAGGTGCGCCGATGGCTTTATTCGGCGATGTGTTAGGGAGCATGAATGGCCGAAGATCATTGAGGAGTGCCATAGCTCACCTAGTGGAGGTCACTTTGCAGCCAACCGCACTGCCATGAAGGTAAATCATAGTGGATTTTATTGGCCTTCAATTTTTGCAGACTGCCATGCTTTCGTGAAGTCTTGTGATCGATGCCAACGCATGGGCAACATTACCAAGCGGGATGAGATGCCGCAAAACATCATTGTTGAGGTAGAGCTATTTGATGTTTGGGGAATTGACTTCATGGGTCCTTTCCCTCCTTCATGTGGTTTTTCCTATATATTGCTTGCGGTTGAGTATGTGTCTAGATGGGTGGAGGCAATCCCGACTGTCACCAATGATTCAAAGGTAGTCATTAAATTCTTGCAAAAGAATATTTTGACTCGATTCGGAGCACCGAGAGCGTTGCTTAGTGATGGGGGTTCGCACTTCAACAACAAGCTGCTAGCAAGCGTTTTGGCGAAGTATGGAGTAAAGCACAAGGTGACGACTCCATATCATCCTCAAGCTAATGGGCAGGCAGAGTTGGCAAATCGAGAAATCAAGCAGATTTTGGAGAAGAGTGTCTCCAACAAGAAAGATTGGGCCAAGCACTTGGATGATGCTCTTTGGGCATATCGCACCGCCTACAAGACTCCAATTGGTATGTCTCCCTATCAACTTGTTTTTGGCAAATCCTGTCATTTACCTGTTGAGATAGAGCACAAGGCATATTGGGCGACGAGGAGAATCAATTTGGAGTTCAAGGAGGCCGGTCATACAAGGCGAGATATGTTGACGGAGTTGGATGAGTGGAGGAATGAAGCGTATGAGAGTTCCCGTATCTACAAGGAAAGGGCGAAGAAGTTCCATGATTTGAGCATTCGCACAAAGGAATTCAAGCCGGGACATGAGGTACTCTTGTATGATTCTAAGCTTCGACTTTTTCCTGGCAAGCTGCAGTCTAGATGGAGAGGTCCATATGTGGTTCACAAGAGCAATTGGAATGGGACTTATGAGTTGTTTGCATCGAATGGGTCCACTTTCACTGTTAATGGACATCGCCTCAAACCGTATTTCAAAGCTGAGTTGGACCACGACGTGGAAGTGGTCAATTTCATTGATCCATAATTGGAGGTATCGTCAAGCTATAGACGTTAATTTTAGCACTTGTTGGGAGGTAACCCAATTTTACTTGCTTTGTTAGTTTTTATTTGTTTTTCCTTGTTTTTTGTTTGTCCCTTCGTTCTTCTCGTGGAATTTCTTAGTTTTTACCTTGTGAGTTTTTGTTCGTTTTTCATGTTTGTGCTAGTGTGTTTCGTTTTTGCAGTAAAAAAAAAAAAAAAAAAAATGAAAAAATCGAAAAACGGCGACTCGACTGGAAATTCGGCGACCCAGCCCAGATTTCGGCGACGAAAACGGCGATCGCCGTCCAGGTCGCCGATTTCCCTGGATGAAATTTACGCATGTTTCCGAAATTCGGCGATCGCCGAATTTGTTCCTTAAATTGCCGAAAAACGGCGACCAACTCGGCGATCGCCGAGTTGGTCGCCGAACTGCCCAGGTAAGGTTTTAAACACGTTTTTTCCCCCTTTCTCCCACTTCTCACCTAAAACACACACTCAGCACACATAGTAGTCATTTTTTTCGAAAATTCTTCATTCAATTACTCCCAAACGACTTTGAATCTTCACAATTCCTTACATACATTCACTACCCACATCATTATCTTCCATTCCATCCGATTACTTCGGGTTTTCATTCACCAAATCGGGAGATTCACGAATTTGGGGTTTTTGCTCAAGAACACTTGAATTTTCGAAAATCACTCCTAAATCCTCAAGGTATGTGCTTCTAACTCTTAATCTAGTGTTATTCCTATGCTACTACTATGTTTCTTTGGTTTGATTGTGAAATTTTTGATGGGGTAGTAGAGCTAGGGTTTATGCTAGAACTTTTTATGAGCTTAATTGTTTAGGGAGTTTGAATTATATGTTTTGTGTTGGTGTTTGATGCTTATTGTTAGATACTTGTTGGTGTTGATGAAGTGGATGAATTCACAATAGCATGCTAGTTCTAGATTAGTCAAGTCTCAAGGGGATATTATCTTTGCTTTGATTTTGTTTGGTCTTTACTAGATGATGATATGTGATGATGATTGTGGCATTCATAATATCCATGAGACTTTATATATTTGGGGAGATTAAGCATGTTATGGGGGGATTATGATAGACAACGAAGGTTGGATTTGTCAAGAGAGATGGAAAGGGGGTGCTAGTTGGCTTGTTTTGAAATCTTGTGGATGTTTACATGGTTTCTAACTAGCAATTAATCCAGGTACCATGGCCCCAAAGAAGCGTAGAACCGCCGGCGCCTCAAGCTCCCGCCAACCGGACGAATACACACGGGAGGACCCCGAGTTCCATGGGGTAGTCCTTCTATCCGACGATGATAGGGTCCGGTTTAAGAAGCTTGCCAAGAAGGGGATTGAAATCACACGGTATGCCGATCATGACCTTCTCCGGGAGATGGGCATTTATGACGACGTGAGAGACTTGTTCTACCATGTGGGGTGGGTCCACATCTTTAACGGTGGATGGCCCACCTATGAACGAGCAACGCTGGAGATTCTGAGCTCGTTGGATCAGTCGGTCTTCAAGGAAAACAGACCAAGAACCATCTCTTTTCAGCTCAATAATATTTGGGAGGCAGATATCGCGGTGACCGAGATCACCACGGCACTCAATTGCAGGGTAGGGGGCTACACCGTGCACTCTATTGGTGCCGAGTTCAATGATGGAGCATTCTGGAGAGAAATAGCCCTGCCGAGCGCTGGAGCATTTGTGTCGGGGACGTCGAATGCGGCGGATATAAGAAATCCTGTCCTCAGAATGGTACACCGCATCTTAGCTTATACGGTGTTGGCAAGGAAGGACAACACTCATGTGACGAGGCAGGAGCTGTTCATCATATGGGGGATGCTCACACGCACTCCAATGGATTTGACTTACATTCTCCTTAAGCAGTTGTTTAAGGCATCCAGCGCGACCAGAGGAGTGATTACAATTGGAGGGATGCTCACACCACTTGCCCGCCGTATTTGTCCCGCCGTTGCTCAATGGGATGCATTGGCAGGTGATACGCTGCTCAACGGTCGCCGAATGGTCCACATGCGATTCTTGACGAGCGCCCAGCACCCATTCAAGCTGGTGCAAAGTGATGGAGACCACTTCCCCCTGCCGAACCCGCCTCTCACCCGAGTGGGCGGACGCTTTGAGACGCAAAATTGGCTAATGAACACTGACTCCCACTTGAGAGTTATTACAGGACAGCGGGTTGATGAGCAGGTCTTTCAGCAGGAGCAGGTGCATGAGGAGGAAGAGGAGCAGGAGGAGCCCGCGGCAGAAGCAGCCGGAGAACAATGGGGACCGGGAGCCCATTTTGATGTGACTGACCTCACCGATCGGATGCAGCGGTTGCAGGCCTTCGCCGAGCAACAAGAGGCGCAGCTCACGGTGATGCGCACTGACGTCACAGCGGTCCGCCTGCAGCAGCAAGCGATGGATGCATATCAGCGCGAGCAATTTGCTCATTATGGCGCTTTTGAGACTTACGCCCGGGAGGAGTTCAACCGGCAGGCGACTTTTGAGGCGTGGCAGCGGGCTGAGATGGCGAGACAGCAGCAAGAATATGCGAGGCAGATGGCTATGCAGGAGGAACTCCTACGACAGTTTCAGGAGTTCCAGAGGCGACAGGGAGGACCTGTAATAGCCCGCTCTTTTAATTATGATTAAAACTAGTAAATGCAATTTTTATAAATGAATCCAGTTTATGGTCCTGATTTTTTTTATCAGAAACGGAGTTATTATTTTAGCTTTATACTTTTATAACGTATGAGAAAAACGCGACGAGGATTATTGAGCCATTCAATAATTATTATTTCCAAGTTGTAACTGACTTAGCAAAGTCATGTTATTTATTAATCGAAAAACAGAAGCAGTTATATTTATTAGTGCATTGAAGTCGATGAATTATTCCGACTGCAACGCAGATTAAATCTACGGATTTAATTTAAATTATATTACAGTTTATTAAGTTAGCAGGCAAGGAAAAAGATATCAAGCAGATACAGAAATGCGATGATTTAAAATCGAAGCCAGTATTTATTTACAGTTCACAGATTACAGTCTAGTTCCCAGCTTGGGGAAATCGTCTAGTATACCATAAAGGTTGTGGACTCTACGTGGCCACTTAATACCACTCACTAAAGTATTGACACAAAATCAAAAGAAAATATGCATAGTACACGCATATCAGCTCCTTTTCTTTAACTTTGCTAAAGCCATGCTTTTTCCCCTCAGCCCACCACCCTTTGCTCCCTACCTTTTCAACCACCACCTCCACCATCTTCGATTCTTTAAGGCTACTAGCCAACACTCCTTGCCTTCATTCTATGTTCCTTCAGCCACCAAAGTGAGGAGAATTCATTAAGCTGCTGCCAACATTCAAGGTAAGACTTAAACTTCAATTTTTCCACCTCTCCCTGTTTCCTCCTGCATTCATTGAGGAAAACCAACAATCTTTATATTTCAGTGTATCTATCCACTGATTCAATCAACAACAACAGCCATCAACAACAAACAATCAAGGTATTTACTATCTCATATGCCTTCTTTCATAATATGCATTTCACGCCCCAACACAACCGATGATCAGTTTTCTTATGAGATTCAGATAATACGCTTATGAACATAGCTAAACCATGAGTTTCTGTAATAGAGAATAATCCATAGCATGTTACAGATACAGAATAGCTCAATCAGTTTTTATTCACAAGACAAAGGCGTAAATAGCAGCATCATACTAGAATTTTATGCGAGATAATTACGTTTCAACATTTTAGCTTCTAAACCAAGTATTCAAGATAGCAATAACACTTATGAGATTCATAGAGTATTAGATACTACAAGAATTCGTTTATACAACAATTGGGGATCGAACTTAGCTTTTGGGGGAAAAGGGGCCGACTGCCCAAGCAACTGCCGAACCCCGACTGCCGGAACGGAGAGAGAAGGCGGCCAACTCTCGTCGTCTCGCCGCATCAGAATAGCCACGACGCCGGCCGGAGAAAGATGACGCAGACCGGTACCGAGCCGAGCAGCGGCTGCTCTGCAGCGGCTCTTCCAGAGAGAGAAAAGCGAGATCTGTTTGTGTCGCTGGCCGATGCAGGACGGAGTAAATGGCGGCTGAACGACCGGAGAGGAGGAGGCCGGAGCAGCGCCGCTCCCAGACGACAGCAACCCGTCGGATTTCGGACGAGGATGCGGCCGCAGCAGCGACCTGGGTTTGACGATTAGGGCTATGCGATGAAGGGAAAGGAGGCGGCGCGATCAACAATTGCTCGCCGGCGGTTGGGACGGCCAGAGCAGCGGCAAACGAAGCCCAGCGGCGCAACGATTTCCGCCTGAATCGAGAGAAACTAGGGCTCGATTCCTGTTCTCGATTGGACATGCTGCGTCTGACATGTGTGGAGGAAAAGAAAGCGGCGCCGGAAGTTCCAGAGCTGTGGAGGCGCGACCAGTCGCCGGAGCCGCGCGCCGACACCTCGACTGGAGGCAGGCCGAGAGTCGAGAGAGATAGGAGAGGGCAGCGGCGAGTTTGAGAGAGAAAAATGAAGGACCAAGAATTTGAGTAGAGAGAGAGAGAGGATGGACTTTGATTATTTTAAAACTTGGGCTTCACTTTTAAATTCGAATTGGGCCAGTCTTTTATTTAATTGGCCCTTCTCATTAATTCTATTGGGCTCGATTTAATTAAGGAGTTGGGCTGATGCATATTTTATGATGGGCTATTATTCTAGTCCCATTTATATTTCGTTGGGCCAGTTTAATTCATCATTTTGGCCACATTAATTATTATTTGGACCCCTATTTTAATTATTTTGGGTCGAAGACTTTTTAAGTTGGGCTTTAATTCTTTTAAAGCTTGAGCTGAAGTTACTCCTTTGAGCTAAGCCTAGCAGTATCAATTTTTGATGGAGCCCAATTATTTATCAGTGGGTGAGCCGATTCGTATTCAGTAATGAGCCGCCCAGTTTATTAATTAATGTTTTTGGACTTCGGACTTTAAAACGAGCTATTATCATTTATTTCTTTAAAGCCACTGGTTTATTTAATTAATTGACTACTCTCTTTTGAGCCTATTAATTATTTGAGGTTACGCTAGTAATGATGTTTCTATCGAAAAGCCCGATAGTTTCCACGAGCTCACATCTTGAGAAAAGCCTAGTTAGTTCTTTTATTTCGAACGAGTACAAAGGCGAGATTTATTTCACGACTAGAATATTCCGATAAGGAAGAAAGAATCACAGCTTTATTCGACCGCGTTATATGAGAATTAATTAAATCTATTAACAAGGATTAATAGTAGAATTCCCGATTATCGCTCAGAAGATTAGTTCATGCATACCAGATTCATGCATAGTTAATTACGCTTTCTCATTAATTGAGAATTTTCCTCGAGGCAATGTCTTATTTTACATTCTCATGATTAAGGTCAAGCGCGAGAGTAAGAACTATTCAAGAAGTCACAGTACCTTAGCAAAACTTTGCTATCAGGTGGGCAATTCCTTACGCGTAAATAAAATGCTATGCAAATGTTATGCTTTAAAATGCAAATTGGATCTTCAAGTATGGTATGCTTTATTACGCTTAAATGAGTTAAGCTTTATTATGCTGCACGTTAAATGATTTACGCTATGCTGTTTATACTATTTACGCCCTATGTAATTTACGCTTGAATGCTTTACGCTGATAAGTTTATGCTTATGTTTGATGCTTGCGTCTGTTGGGGGAGGCCTCCCTCAACAGTACGATGCCGTGTCCGTTGAGGAGGGCCTTCCTCACGGCGCGATGCCCGTGTCCGCTGAGAGAGGCCTCTCTCGCGGCGCGATGCCAGTATGCCAGTGTTACAGCGTCTATTGGGGGAGGCCTCCCTCAATAGTACGATGCCGTGACCGCTGAGGGAGGCTCCCCTTCACGGTGCGATGCCCGTGTTCGTTGGGGAAGGCCTTCTCCACGACACGATGTTTGTTAATGAAGATTGATGATGAAGAATGCCCTTATGCTATTTATGAATTTGGAAATGTTTAATGAGCAAATGATATGAAAGAAACTCATGCCTCTTATGCGATATTGTGAAATTGTTAATGATGTTATGTTATATGCTTGGCAACTGCCCACTAAGTACTCTTGTACTTAGCCCTTCGATGTTTATGTTTGTGCAGGTTGAGCTGTGATGGGCGATGAAGTGTTGTTGCTGAGTGGAGTTTTTGTTGAACTTAAAGTAGGCTCAGAAAGGATACATGTCTTCATACATGTATCTCAGTTATGCATTTCGCTGTAAACACTGATTATTTCAGTTACGCCTTCCGCTGCAAACTCTGATAATGTTTTAGCCAAGCCCCTAACGATGCCTTTTTCCTTTTAAGGAATATAACGCGTATACAAGTTCTTTTAGTACCCTTTTTATGCGAACTATGCCTTTTTCCTTTTTAAGGAATATTTCACGCGTATTCAAGCTCTTTGAGTATTCTTTTATGCGCCCCTTTCTCAACCCGCTTCTTAATTTCCCTTCCCCAGTCATGATTTCCCGGCTTAATTATCCTTAATTAAGGCCGGTCGTGACAGGACCGCCATCTTGAGCGATGTGTAAGTATGCTAACCATAACTTTTATCTATTTTTCCCTCCAAACTTATTTTCGACAGGCTCCTTAATAAGTTTGGGGGAGGGGGATGGAGATTAGTTATGGTTTGCATTTTTAGCCTAGCATTTTCTTGATCTTTTTGATGTTTTGAGGAGATTTTCTTAGTATTTCATTCATGGGCCTGTAACTAAAATTGATATATTCTCTCAGACTTAATCCGTAGTTCCTTTGCTTTTTGAATGTTTGTTGCTCTATTTAGTTGATTGGTAAGGTGCCTGTGACGATTTCTGCGAAAAAGAAGGTAATTCCCTATTTTTCTTGATATGGTGACATGATTTGAACCGATGTGTGTGATTGATGAGTAGATTTTGCCTTGACTTTTGACGTTGAACAAACTTGTGAGGAATTGAGCCTTAACTGCCCATATTTGCAGTTTGTTCTTTGTTTTTTAGTGTTGTCATGCATGTAGTGCGCTTCTAGAACTTGCCATGAGTCTTGGTCGAGGTTGCTTGTTGTGTTCAAGAGTTTGAAATGATCTTAGGCCATTTTTCGTAAGCCACGTTATATCCCAAACACTGTCCTGAAAATATTATTCCCTTGTTAACCGTGTTTGAGCCTTTTTAAGCTTTGATTCATTAACCGGATGATAGGGGGTGATGGAGTATATGGGGATCGTCGTATGATATTGTCTGTGGGTTGATTGAAATAAGGGTGAAACATGATTCTAGTCATTCTTATAAGCTCTAGAAAAAGAAAAAAAAAAGAGAAAAAGAAAGAAATTTTGATGAAAGTTGATTGAGAAAGTCGAGTGATAATTGAAAAATTCATGGATAGTCGACTTTGTTGTTATGAGAAAAACGAGAGCATAAAAGAATGTCTAGTTTGAGTTATGATGATTATATCCCTTGGTTTGTGATGATTATGGAGATGTTGTTAGGTGGAAGATGGAATTTATTCCATGCTTGAATGGTGAAGTCATAAGGTTGGTGAGAGCAATTTAATTTGAGTCACTTAGCCAAATTTCCCTACCTAATCCAATGTCCCTACATTAGAACCCAAATTTAAGACCTATTTGATCTTACCCTTGACACACTTTTAGCGATGGAGATTTTGAGACAATTGGCAAGCATATGGTAAGTAATCTGCATTTCATGAGCTTCGATGAGTGATACATGTCCTTTTTCCATCAATTGAGAGTTGAGCGAAACACTTTTATCTTGAGAGTCAATTGTTGGAATGTCGAGGTTGAATTTGCCATTGATTATGCTTGTTGGTGATTATTGTGTTCATGTGTTGAGAATTTGAGGGAATTCAAAAGTTATATTTTTCTGAGGCATCGAGGATCCAATCATCTTACCCATTCGTGTTTATTATTTTGTTCTTCTCGTTGTTCGAGGACGAGCAACATCTTAAGTTTGGGGGAGTTGATAAACACTCATTTTGCATGGTTTTTATGGTTTATATTCTGTAGTTTAAGTTGATTTTACACCCGTTTCATTATTGTTTGGAGTTCATTTACTATTATTTCGAGATTTCACGTTTGGGTGTAGTTTTGACTGTTTGGATGCAGAATTGAGTGATATTGGAGCATGGAGTGTAAGGAACATGTTGAAGAGAAGAGTTTTGAGAGAATCGAGCCCAAAAATCGAGAAAAGACGAAGATTCTGGAGTCGGGACGGAAAAGGAGCAAATCGGCGGTCAAAGGGCGTTGACCGCCGATTTTTGGTGATTTAAAGGGTGAAAACGGCGACCAAGACGGCGATCGCCGGCCAGGTCGCCGAATTCCCTGATTGAATTTTGGCTTGGAGTTGGAAAAACGGCGGTCGCCGTTTTCGTGTGTTATTTGGCCGAAATTCGGCGATCAATTCGGCGACCGCCGAACGGGTCGCCGATTTGATGGCGTGTTTTATTTCCTTCCGCGTTTTTACGATTTTTCAAGTTATTTTCGGATTAGAACTTGGTTTTTGACCCTAAGACTATAAATAGGTCCTCTTTAGACCTATCTAGGGTTCCCAGCTTTAGTTTTTCAGTTCTCAACTTTCATATTTCAGTTTTATAGCTTTAGAACTTTTTAGCTTTCCAGTTTTCAAGGCTTGGATCAAGATTGAAGATTCAAGCCGCTACAATCGTTTCAATTCGGTTTTTATACAATTTGTTTTTACAATTGCGTTCAATTTAATTATGTTTATGTTTGATTTTATTATGTCTGGCTAATTCTTTTAATCTGAACCTAGGGTTTGTATATAGCTGATTGATTATGTGTTTTTGATTTATTGATATCAATTTGCCTTCCAACTTATGATTCATGATTCCTGGTGCATGTTCTCTTGTGAATTATCTGATCAATGATTTACATGTCTAGCTGTTCAGTTTGAGTCTTGAATGCGATAATTGTTCAGCCGATTCAGGAATGCATGATATAGTGTTAGCCTTGAGTCTTGAATGCGATAGGTGAAGCTATAGGAAGCTATTCTTTATGTGCTATTGGGAGTTAATTTATTCCTTGGAGTCTTGAATGCGAAAAGGGATTAATTAATCTACGTTCATAGGTGGTCGTTAGAGACGCTTGTGAATAATATAGTGATCTTTCATCAGGGTTGGATTAAAATTGGTAATTGAATCAATAGGTTGAATGCATGTAGTTGATTGGTGAAAATACATCCCTAGGGTCAGAGTTTTCCATATTTGAATTTATCTACGTATTTTTATTAGTTTCTATTTGCGTTTTAATTTACGTCAACCAATCTCTACCTTTCGTTGCCTGAATATTACTATAGTTTAATTAGGATTACTTAGAGTAATTCGTTATAATAGTCCCTGTGGATACGATACTCGGTTACTGATTTTGTGCTGCAATTGCACCGTGTTAGTTGCGGTAATTTGTTGCTAATAATTTAGTGATCAGCTGCTTCGCCGCGACTGTTGCTGCTGGACGGCGACGTGGTTGCTGCGGCTGGCGGCTGTGGCTGACGGCGACTAGCGTGGACGCCGGCAATGACTTGGAGGCTGGGCGGCGACGTGAAATTCCAAACGTCAACTTTCTTTTGTTTTTAAAAAAAAATCCCAACCCTATATATGTTGCAGACGTGAATGAATGAATTAGAATGATGGAAATTGTTGATTTTCTATTGTTTTATTTATATATAAAGTTTAAATAAAAATATAATCTATATATTATATAAAATAGCAGTTCAACGGCTACTTTTTCCCGCCACTAACTGCCGCCAATTTTAAAATCATGATTAACCGAATTTTTAAAATAACTGAAAACAACTTTAGTTGACCAATTTTTGTGGGGTTTGAATTCTAATTATATTTGTTCTGAAATGCAGAATTTGAATATGCGAAATTTGTTAGTTGCTAAAAATTCATTGTATTTCGACGGTTACTTTTATAAGCCACGATTTCATTAGTTCCACTAAGGCACTATACTTATAAAATTAATAACAATGAAAAATTAACTGAAATAAACTACATCAATTAAAATTAAACGGTTAATTAAAAATCAATAAATTAAATCATTAACTATCATCCATAATTACATCAGTTAGAAAATTAGATAACACGATTTAATAAAAAAAATTATTAAATAAAAAATATTTAATATTTATAAATAGCACCTAAACCTCAATTACTCCCACTACATAACATAAGGGGCATGTTTGTTTATCAGAAAAGTAATGTGAATTGGGATTGTTATTCCCAGGAAAATGATTCCGTGGAAAATGAATCATAATTATCCAGTGTTTGGAAACACCAAAACTAATTGCTAGGATTCTGAATTTGTATCATTAAATAAATATAATTAATCAATCTTTATCTTTATATATATAAAAAGCAAAGTAAATGTCAATAAATTTAATTTGAAGGGTAATTTTGGAATTGAAAAAAATTTACAACCCACGATTAAATAAGAAAACGTTGATTACCATTAAAAGGACAAATACAAACTGCCGACAAGTTTAATCAAATACAAACTGAATTTTTTGTTTTTTGAGAACCTCAAACTGCCAATTGTTGCTATTGTTGTGCAGCATTATTTTAAAATTTTAATTTCTTGCTTTTATTTCTCTTATTTTGTAGAAATATAATATATATCTTGAATCAAAAATCATAAAAGAACATTAAATTTAATATAATATGTAAAAAGTATATTTAAAATGAAAAATTATGATAATTTAAAGTTTAAACATATTAAATCATTTTAAAATATAAGTAATGTAATTTTAAAATCCATATTTCAAACACTTATAATTTTCATTTTTTCTTAAATTTTATATTTTAACCTTTCAAATTATGTATTTTCATTTATTTTATATTTAAAAAATTATTAATAGCACAATATGTAATTCTTA
The DNA here is from genome assembly GCF_028751815.1 of Salvia miltiorrhiza. Lineage (NCBI taxonomy): Eukaryota > Viridiplantae > Streptophyta > Magnoliopsida > Lamiales > Lamiaceae > Salvia > Salvia miltiorrhiza. The sequence continues at coordinate 8,151,402 of NC_080389.1, forward strand.
CAAAAATGATAGTGTATTATATATTATACTTTATATTAAGAAATATTTTACTTTATATTAAGAAACACTAACTCAATAATCTCATCTAACTGATTGAATATTAAATTATTTTAAAATTTATAAATTACAATTACATAAAAGAACGTTGGCGATTTTTTAAGATAATAATTCATGGATCTATTTTTGTTGAATTGATTAATTATTTATTGAAATCAATAAATATTAAAATAATTATAAATTAATTAGTTAATAAAATTAATTAAGAGCAATTAAATTTTAAAAATAAAGGGTAATGATCAATTATTTAGTAGTTAATTTGTCAAAATAAGTTGAAAATGAGTGAAGTTCAAAGTGAAATAAATAAGATTATGTGTAAGATTATTTACATGAAAAAATTATAAAAATGTGTTATCAAATATTTTTTTTTTAATTTTGATTTTAATTTTCAATAGTTATTTCATCATCAAATGAATGAAAATTAAATTCAAATTAAATAATCCAATTTTTATGGAATCAAAAGTTATAAGATATAAAGAAAATCATACATGATTGAATTTGTGCAAAATTATTGTTGCTTTATAAATATGATTTATTTTTCATTTTTTTTTCTATCCATATAATTATCTTTGATATGTATATTAAATTAAGTTTGGATATCTGTATATATATACTAATATTTAAAAAAATATTTGTTTAGATATGGTCTGTGAGGACCAATATGCTTAATAGCAATTGTTTCCATCGCTTGAATTCTGAAGATCTTTAATTGAGTCGTATTCATTTTCGGGCCATGTCAACGAAGTTGAGTCGTTTTTTTTTTTTTTTTTTTAATAAATTAAAGCTACTTTTTCATTCACTCTATTTTTCATTTTACTTTTTCATTCATTTCTTCACTAAATATTAGCTCCTTAAATCTCGGGCCAAAAGAAACGTCTCACCTTCGATAGGACGGAGGAAGTAATATTAATAATTATAAAGTATGTGGATAATTTATGTGAATGTAAAATCATAATCACCGCGCATCGCGCGGGAGGTACACTAGTATAAGTATGAAATAAAAGTATTGAAAAGTCAAATGGCACTCTAGTCTTTTAAGTTAAAAAGGGTTGTTTAACTTATGTTTCATAAGGAGGGGCTATATAACTTATGTTTTTATGAAAAATGGCTAAAAGTGATAATTCCCACAAATAAATTTCTCTCTTCTCCTCAATTAATTTCACATTCTGTTCAGTTTTTTTTTCATATTTATTTCCATTTTGAGTTATGGATCCAAATCATCTCAAATTTTCAGTTGTATTTTGAGGTTTCACGTATTGTACTTTGATTTATTTAATTTCAGTTGTGTGTTTAATTCTTGTAATCTTCAATTGTAATTGAGTGAAGTATCAATTATAATGCATGATAATGTTTAATTTTAATATGATTATAAATTTTAAAAAATAAATGTTTAGTTTTAAATACTAATATTTTATTTAAGATACTAAATAATTAAAAATAAAGTGAAAAGATAAATATGTAGGTTGGGTTGGTGTCACTAATGAGAGTATAAATTATTTAGGTTGTGGCCGGGTTGTGTAGGTGTGGATGAGAGAGAAATGAATATTTTATTAAAAGATTAAATTAGGTTGGGTTGGAATGAGTGTTGATAGTCTAAAAGTTGGGACGAAGGGAGTATAATAGTATTCGATAATTACTTTAACACGTTTAATTTATAAATATAAGTTTTTTGTGTGTGTTTAGACATTATCCCTGACTTTTTGTTATTGTGTTTAGTTTAGAATAATTTAAATAAATCAATTTTTATTTAAATCTCTTCCGAACTTCCTTTGTTTGCGCTCTCTTTCTCACGACAACTCTCTTTCCACGTAATTTCTATATGAGTTGTTCAGGCCATAGTTCAAGCAGTTCGGATCCCCTGTCCCCACTACCCTGTCCCATTCCATGTCCCAAAGTCAGTACTACGTCGTTTTGCACTGTATCTTCAAAATTTGTAGATAATTAGATCGCTCAAGCCGCAAATCCCCTTTCTCTCTCCTACACCAGATCGAATTCATATCTTTACATTTAAAAAAAATTCTCTCTCCACAAAATCGACAGAATTTCATCTTTTACACAGGATTTGCTTCAATTTTTGCATAAGGGGAAAAAGGGTTCTTTTTGCAGATTGGGTTAACTATGTATTTCTCTTCTTTTAAGAAAACCATTTTCTTGGTAAAAACTAGCTTGAAGTGATATTTGAATGAAGTTATATTATCTGTACATCCCTGATTTTCGCATTGCATATGTTATAATTTGTGTTCTTGTGAGCAGTGACGACTATTGAATTTTGTGTGAGTAAAGATTAAAGCAGAAGGCATTGTTAAGATCCTGTGCACGCTTGTAACTTCCGAAAATCCTGTGCTTGTAGCAGACGTCTGCTCTTATGGAACAATAAAAGCACTGAAAATTGACTATGGAAGTTTGTGATGAAGAAGAAGAACAAACGATGGACCGAAGAGATTGGTTGATGATGAATATCTGCGGATGAAATTCCCATTTTTCGGTGAAGATACAAAATTTCCAAAGAAATCGGATATGAATTCGATCTGTTAAAGGAAAGAGAAAGGTAAGGATTCGCGTTGGAGAAGAAAAGAGAAAGAGGAACACTCACGGCTTGAATGAGCCGAGCTGTGACATGTTGGAGAAGAAATCGAGAGTTGAATTATTTATTGATTATCACTTATCACCATATTACTTTTAATTAAAAGGGGCACACTTCCTATTGGCAAAACGACATAGTATTAGGCTGGGACATAGAGTGGGACATGGCAGTGGGGACAGGGGATCCGAAGTTCAAGGCAGTTCGGATCCCCTGTCCCCACTACCCTGTCCCATTCCATGTCCCAAAGTCAGTACTACGTCGTTTTGCATATAATTATTTTGCCCATCCTGTATCTTCAAAATTTGTAGATAATTAGATCGCTCAAGCCGCAAATCCCCTTTCTCTCTCCTACACCAGATCGAATTCATATCTTTACATTTAAAAAAAAATCTCTCTCCACAAAATCGACAGAATTTCATCTTTTACACAGGATTTGCTTCAATTTTTGCATAAGGGGAAAAAGGGTTCTTTTTGCAGATTGGGTTAACTATGTATTTCTCTTCTTTTAAGAAAACCATTTTCTTGGTAAAAACTAGCTTGAAGTGATATTTGAATGAAGTTATATTATCTGTACATCCCTGATTTTCGCTGTCACGACCGGCCCTAATTAAGGATAATTAAGCCGAGAAAACCGTGACTAATGGAGGGAGATTAGAAGCGGGGTAGAAAGGGGATAATCAAACAAGGAAGGATCGCATTTCATCAATTAACAAAAGGGACATTTATAATATAACAAAGGTTTAGTCGTATAGACTCAAATAACTAGTAAGTTCAGATATCTCTGAATTAGCCAAAATAATATAAAACTTCTGAGTACGCAGCGGAATAAGGTTCTGATTACATGTATGAAGACATGTAACCCTAGAGTTTTTCATAGCATATAATATTGCGACAAAAGAGGATTCCACTCGTCACTTCATCACCATCGTCTACTGCTCAACCTGCACATTTAGAAATACATGCAGGGCTGAGTACAAAGGTACTCAGTGGGCACATATGCCTACTATGAAATATAACATGCTTCGTAAAGTTGTAAATTGTCATGCCATCATAAACAGTACAGCAAGGGAGTTTTTCGCTAAAAAGGCCCAAGCTTACTAAATTCATTTGTGATTCTTAAAGTTCGTCTGCAGACTAAGTTCTCTTGTAATCTATCATATCTGGAACTGTGTGCCGGAGAGGTGGCCACCTCTCACGGACACTTGACCGGCCAACCCGCTAGATGACTCACGGTCACTGGTGTACACTAGCCCTGGCAGGATAGCTATCAACTGCTCAGGACCCGAATTCGATTGCATAATAACTGGCAAAGCCACATCAGATAGATATCATACCAAATATTGAAACATTTATGGCAAGACAACAGTTGAAATAATTTTCAGTTCAATGATTTTGCAATGAAATAACTGCTCAAATGTAACATTACTCATTTGATATATATGAAAATAACCCACCTGATAGTAATTCTCTGTGATACAAAAGCTCCTCAACAGATTATCAATCTCGCCCTTGACCTTTATTACGAGAATATATGTACATATATAAGATATTTGCTCGAATAAAAATCCTCAAATGAGAATGTGTATTTAACTATGCATGATCCTTATGCATGAATTATTATTCTGAAATAATAATCAGGAAATTTCTATTGTTAATCCAGGCTATCGGATTTAAACAAAAGCTAAGTCTCGTCTCATGAAGCCGGATAATTAATAAAAATTAATCCGTTCTCTTCAGGATGTTATACACCACTGATTAAATAATCCCGCTCTATGTGGTAGATAGAAAGGAACTAACTCGGCTTATTCATTACATAACCTCGTAGGAATTTATCGGGCTTATCAAATATGAATGGAAATAATAATATAATTTCAAATAATTAAAAGGCTCAACATAAGGCAGCCTAATAATTTAATTAAATAGAAGTGAGCTTGAATAATTAACATGTGAGGCCCAATTGAAATAATTCATCGGCTCAAGTAATTAAATAAATCTTGGCCCAATAAATAAATAATGAAGCCCAAAGAAAATAAAATAAAGGCCCAAATTTTCGGCCCAACTCAATTAAATTAAAGCCCAAAACAAATTGAAGAGCCCAACTCCAAATACACTCGGTTCTCTCTCTCAGCAATAATACACTCATCTCTCTCTCTCTCGGTCACACTCCCACGCACCCATACGAAAGGAAATCTCTCTCTTCTTCTCAATTCTCGTTTCTCTCTCTCTCTCGCTAAGTTCCGCCGCTGCAGAAACTCGCCGGGAAGCAGCGGCGATAAGCCGCCGTCATCCTCTGCTCTCCCCTCTCCGTCCGTTTCCGGCGACATCATTGTCGAGCCGCCCTCTCTTTCGGCCCTCCGGCTCAACTCCGGCAAAGCAGCCCCCAACGTTGTCTCCACCTCTCCCTTCTCCTCTTTCTCGTGCGACAGGTACCCCATGCGCCGGCCGGCCGCCACCGCTCCGATTTCGAACGGAGGCGCCGCCTGAGCCCTAGTTTCTTCCCCAAATCAGAGAGCGCCGCCGTCGCTGCAACTGGAAGGTCGGAAGATTCGCCGTGTCGCTGCTTCGATCCGCCACCGCCGCGGAACCGGCGAGCGGCGCCGCTGCTGCTGTGCAATTTCCAGCGAAGGGTGTCGCCTCGCCTTCTCCTCGGAGCCGTTCAGTCCCGATTCAGACGTCAAGGCAGGGAGTCGAGCCCTGTCTCTTTTCCACCTCCGCCACCGTGGTTCTGCCGCCATCTCCTTCGCGTTCCTCCGGCGACCAGGGAAAGGTCCGCCTTCGTTGTTCTCCGAGGTCGATGGGGTTCGAGTTGCGCCACGCCGCCGCTGCTGCCGTTCTCGGACTTCGCCGTGACAGCAAGAGCTGTCGTCTTAATCTTCGTCACGGCTCGGCTGAATAGGGCAGTCGCCCCCTTCCCATTCGAAGCTAAGTTCTACAATCCTATGATATTCTATTTTCGATCGTATATTATGCTCTTCGATTTGCTGCTATTCTCATAGCTCGTGAAATCTTGGTTATTCTATACTCTTGTTATGAAATGCTGTGGTTTTGCTACTGATTATGCAAATTCTCAATGCAATTGAATTGTGTGGAAGCTTATAGGTTGTTGGTTGTTCTAGGTGACTACCGATTATGCTGTTCTTTCTGTACTAACTCAAGCTCATTCTAGATTACATAAGTGTGTGACTTTGCTAAGTCCATTATGCAAATATACATCTATACACAGTCTGCTCTTTCTAATTAATCAAGCTTGTTGGATGATGATATGCGAACTGGATGGATATTTGTATAGAATTAATACCTTGAAGTATAAATGTTGGTTGACTGTTGTTGCTGAGTTGAATGAATTGGAACTGAAAATTGGTATTGTTGTTTCAGTAATTGCAGGTTAAATCATAGAAGAAGATGGAGAAGTTTAAGCCAAAGCTTACCTCCTTTGAAGTTGGCAGCACTAAATGAAGTCTTTCTTCGATAATTGCAGGTGGAACAAGATGGTGGAGGTGATGGGATTAATAGAGGATTGGCAAAGTATAGTGGGGGGCAAAGTGTAGTGGTGGACAAAAAGTGGGGAGAAAAAGGGTGGTGGAAGATAAAAGAAAAAATAATGTAATGGAGGATTAATGATGTGTATTCTATGTCTCGGTGATTCTGTAACTGTAAAATGAATCTAAATTAAATCCGTAGATTTAATTCGTTCGTTGTTTTAATATCTAAATTAAATCCGCAGATTTAATTAACTTCTTGAGTCGAAAATAATTCACGACCTGAATAAAAATAAAATCTAATTCCATCTCGCTTAAATAAATAACGTGACTTTGCTAAGTCAGTTATAACTCTGAAATAATATCATTGACTGCTTTAACAATATAAATTCAGGATCATAAGCTGAATTCATATCAGAATAATATCCGTTTTCATTCACTGATGAACAAAAATACACACTCATTACTGGATTTAAAATGTATAAAAGAGCGGGTCACTACATACTACCCCACTTAACAAAAATTTCGTCCCGAAATTTGCATATTTCTTCTAAAACAATTCGGGATATTTCTCCTTCATTTTGTCTTCAAGCTCCCACGTGGCTTCTTCTTGTCCGTGGTGTCTCCATAAGACTTTCACTGATGTGATTGCCTTATTCCTGAGTTGTTGTACTTTTCGATCTAGAATGACCTCTGGTCTCTCTTCATAGCTCAAGTCTGGGCAAAGGATCATCTCTTCTTGGTGGATTATGTGCTTTGGATCGAAAACGTATTTTCTGAGTTGTGATACGTGGAAAACATTGTGAACGTTTCCAAAACTTGGCGGTAATGCCAACCTATAGGCTACTGGGCCTATTCTCTCCAAAATCTCATAAGGTCCTACGAATCGGGGCCTAAGTTTTCCCTTGACACCAAACCTAGTTATTCCCTTGGTAGGAGATACCTTTAGGAAGACCTTGTCTCCTATTTCAAAAAGTAACTCAGTTCGACGTGCATCAGCGTAAGATTTCTGTCTATCTTGTGCCTCTTTTATTCGCCCTCTGATCTGGCGGACTATCTCAACCATCTCATTGACCATGTCTGGTCCTAAAACTTTTCTCTCACCCACTTCATCCCAGTAAAGCGGTGATCTACATTTTCTTCCATATAATGCCTCATATGGTGCCATATCGATAGTCGCCTGGTAACTGTTATTATAGGCAAATTCAATCAACGGCAGCACTGCTTCCCAACTTCCACCCCTGTCTAACACCACTGTTCTCAACATATCTTCGAGGGTCTGAATTGTCCTTTCAGACTGCCCGTCTGTCTGCGGGTGGAAGGCGGTGCTGAAATTTAACCTCGTGCCTAACTCCTTTTGTAAGCTCATCCAAAATCTAGAAGTAAATTTTGAGTCTCGGTCTGAAGTGATTGACAAGGGTACACCGTGTAAACGTACAATCTCTCGAACATACAACTGAGCTAGCTTGTCTGACCCGTGTGTGATCGGTATTGGTATAAAATGAGCACATTTTGTGAGTCGATCCACTATTACCCAAATGGCAGTGTTTTCTCTCTTTGTTTTGGGCAAACTAGTCACAAAATCCATTGCAATGTGCTCCCACTTCCATTCTGGAATTTCCAACGGTTGTAGTTTTCCATATGGCCTTTGGTGTATGGCCTTCACTTGTTGGCAAGCTAGGCATCTCTCTACAAAGGATGCTATGTCTCTTTTCATGCCTTCCCACCAAAAATGCTTCTTTAGATCTTGATACATCTTAGTACTGCCTGGGTGGGCAGTATAAGGGGTATCGTGAGCTTCACTCATGATTTTATCCTTAAGTTCATTATCGTGGGGGATGCATATCCTTCCCTCAAAGAGGATAGCATTATCTGATGCTTCTTGATAATTCTTGACGCCTCCTTTCCTTACTGCTTCCCGTAGTTTTTCCATCTTCCCGTCTTTTCTTTGTGCTTCTACGATCGTCTTCCTCAAGTTAGGTACCGTTGCCACAACGCTTGCTATCGTCCCTGGTGGTTTAACCACTTCTATGCTCATTTTGCTAAATTCCCTTATGAGCACCGTCTCTCGAGTGATGAAAGCTCCCAATTTAGATTGGATCTTACGACTCAATGCATCAGCCACTACGTTGGCCTTGCCTGGGTGGTAGTTAATACCGCAGTCATAGTCTTTCACTAGTTCGAGCCATCTCCTCTGTCTCATGTTGAGGTCCTTTTGCTCGAAAAAGTATTTCAGGCTTTTGTGGTCTGTGTATATCTCGCACCTAACTCCATATAGGTGGTGTCTCCAAATCTTTAGTGCGTGCACCACTGCAGCTAATTCCAGATCATGAGTCGGGTAATTTAGTTCATGTGGCCTAAGCTGTCGTGACGCGTATGCTATCACTTTTCCTTCTTGCATTAGTACACAACCGAGTCCATTTTTGGACGCGTCCGTGTGGATCACATATTCCTTGTCAGCTGTTGGGACGGCTAACACTGGTGCCGTAGTAAACTTTTCCTTGAGTTCTTGGAAGCTCTTCTCGCACTCCTCTGTCCAAGAGAATTTTATTCCCTTCCTGAGTAGTTGCGTCATTGGCTTTGCAATTTTGGAAAATCCTTCCATAAACCTCCGATAGTAACCTGCCAATCCTAAGAAACTTCTTATCTCATTAGGGTTAGTAGGCGATCTCCATTCGCGCACCGCTTGCACTTTTTCAGGGTCCACTTTAATCCCTTCTGATGACACAATATGTCCTAAAAACGTGACTTCGCTGAGCCAAAACTCACACTTGCTGAATTTGGCATAAAGGCGCTCCGTTCTCAACGTTTCTAGGACAATTCTCAGATGTTCCTCATGGTCTTTCTCGTTCTTCGAGTAGATCAGGATGTCATCTATAAACACCAAGACAAATTTGTCTAAGTACGGATGAAACACTCGATTCATGAGGTCCATGAACACGGCTGGCGCATTAGTTAGCCCGAATGGCACAACTACAAATTCGTAGTGGCCATACCTAGTTCTAAACGCCGTCTTAGGTACGTCTTCTGGTCGAATCTTCAGCTGGTGATAACCAGACCGCAAATCAATCTTCGAGAACACACTTGCTCCCTTGAGCTGGTCGAAGAGATCATCTATCCTTGGTAAAGGATATTTGTTCTTGAGTGTCACTTTGTTCAATTCTCTATAGTCTATGCACATTCGCAATGTGCCATCCTTTTTCTTCACGAAAAGTACGGGTGCAACCCAAGGTGATACACTTGGCCTAATGAATCCAAGTTCCAAAAGTTCTTGCAGTTGTATCTTGAGTTCTTCCAACTCTTTAGGAGCCATCCGGTACGGTGCCTTTGAAATGGGAGCTGCCCCGGGCTCTAAATCAATGGTAAACTCAATTGATCTGTCCGGTGGTGGCCCTGGCAGAATTTCTGGAAATACATCTGAAAAGTCCCGTACAATTGCTACATCTTCTATGCTTCTTTCGGTTCCAAGTTCTCCGTGTAAATACACGAGGTAGGCTGGGTGTCCTTTCTTCATCATTCTCGTTGCTTGCAGAGCGGAGATGATCATCTTTCTTCTCCCCAAGCTAATTCCGTGGAAATGTGAAGGCTCTCTTCCTGGGGATCGGAATGATATCCGTCTTTCATTACATAGGATGGTGGCGTAATTCTTAGCCAGCCAGTCCATTCCTAGAATTATGTCCACGTCTCCCATCGGTATAACATATGAGTTGTGCACCACCATCTTGAGTGATCCTATGTTCAATTCTAAGTTCAAGCACACATGTTTGACTATCGTCATCCCTCCTATAGGTGATGATATACTCAACTTCTGGTCAACTCTTTCCATTTTAAGTCTTAAGGTGTCGACACATGTACTTGAAATGAAAGTATGCGATGCGTCCGTATCAAATAGGAGTACAACAGGAGTATTGAGTAGCATGCCCATACCTGCCAGGTTTTCCTGGTTGTTCTCGGCTTTGAACTTGTTCCGTACTTCTTGTTCGGGCACTGCTTTGCGTAGTGTCCCTTCTGGTGGTAAATATAGCAGCCATCACTGCCAGCCTTACAAATTCCCCCATGATTCTTGTTACACTTGGGACAGGGTGGAGTTCCATACTTGTTATCCCCCATCTGTTTAGATGTGTCATAGCCACATTGTTGGGACGTCTGCCCCTGCTATGGCCCCTTTTTTTTTTTTTTTTAGCTTGGCCAGGGTTACTATATCCCATTCTCTTTTTCTTTCTCAATAGTTTTAAGCCTGAGTCTGTGGAGGTGCAGACGTAGGCGCAGTTGCTGTTCTCTCTCCCAGCATTGCTGCCTTAATGCCTAACGCTTTGCTAAGCGACTCCACGTAAGACGATCCACCATGGCTTGCCAAAGCCATTCTAATCTCGTGCCTCAGTCCGACACAGAATTCTTTTAACCATCTTTTCATATGTGTCTACTTGCTCTAGCGCATATCTTGACGTATATCAGAACATCATGTCGTATTGAGTTACCGACATCTTCCCTTGCTTCAGATTGTAAAATTCAGCCTCCTTTTTCTTGCGGTAGCTCTTGGGTATATACTTGTCATATATACCAGCTTTAAATTGTTCCCAAGTCAGGTTTTCTAACTGCTCTGTTGTCATCGTTTTCATCCTTGCTTCCCACCAGAAATCAGCTGACCCAGTCAACTGAAAAGGGCACGCAAGTTAGGCGCTCTTGGTCAGTGCAGCGAAAAAGCTGAAAATGCGCTCCATCTTTCGTACATATGTCTCAGCTTGGCCGGATCTCTTGTCCCACTGAAGACAAGTGGATTTTGTCATAGGAATAGTTCTTCTATTCTATGTTCTAATTGTATGGGTGGTGAGGCCATGTTTTGTTCTAGCCCTGGTACTGGGCCTCTTCCATCATCTCAGGGAATTCTTTCCCCTTCTCTCGGACGCCTTTGCTTTGTTGGCATTCCGATGAGTCGGCATATGTTCACCAATGTAATACACATATGCATATCGTCGATTCTGTAAATCATTTTCTTGATTCTCAATTCTCGCTCATACTCTATCTCATGAAAGTATATAAATAACATAGCAGAAGTGACTTGCCGCAAAAGACTGATAGGGTCGCTACATAGATATGGAAAATTAGTCTCAATGAGGACTATTTCATCATCATTTGAATATAGATCTGATGATCTCTTCAAGCATTATACATGATGAACTAGCTGTCTAGCAAGGTTATCATGAAAGAGCTCAGTTCCAAAATGCCCTATTAACCAGCGTTTCAGTACTAATACTAGTCAAAATAACTAAGCCAACATAGGGGCATACAAAATCATCGAAATGATCATCGTTTTCAAAATACACAAATAAGGTCCTACTAAATGCACAAGAAATTGTCTGTATGCATTACGTGCTTGACCCTTGGGTTGAAGCATACGTGTTTGACTGATTTAATCTGATGAATATCTGTTTATCCTTGGGTCACAGAAAATCTACCAACATCTAGTAGATCGCAATGATTCAAATCACAAATGGCAATTAGGCAAAGTGTTTCAATAATTTGCCAAACAATTGAAAATGAATAACCATAGGGTAGAAATGAATTGACTGAAAGGTCGAAACGAAATGACCTAATAGTCTGAACCCGTTTGGCTTTTCAGATGAAGGTTTAAAATATATAGGTTTAAAGACCCATATATGACGACTACTGAGATTTTGGCCATGTGGACTGGCCAGGTCCGACACAACTACTTCTCAGTCATTCGGAAATACTTTTCCGAACTTGGCAACTCTTGTTCCTTGGCTGCAAAAGGTATATTTAGTCTAAAATCACCACTTTCTTCTTAACATCTTGAACATGTCCTTGACAATATTCTAGAGCTTCTCAAACTTAGAGTCTGCCTCCTAGTTTAATGCAATCCTTAAACATCTTCTATAGGTGAAATAAGGTAGGCTCGACCTTACTCAACAATGTTCCTCTATATGATCTTAATGTAGTACTTCTAGTACTTAGTGTTCCTTCACATAGCGCTTGAAATGCAACCATATAATTTGAAGCACTCTTCCTTGTTATTGCAAAAGACCTTCTGAATCATCACGCATTCAATAAGGAAATAGCTTTTGCTCATCTGAGCACCTTTATAGGGTATGTGTCTCCATGTGTAATGCTAAGTCATGGAATGACCTTAGTCAATGCTCTCATTGCGGCTACCAGACTAAATGCATAATCCAAGACGTTCTAACTGAGGTGATGTCCTCGATAGGTTAAGGTATATATACTTATCTTGAGTATATCCTTAGGGTCGCATTAGAATCTTAATTCATTTGTTTCAACATTGATCCACTGTCGGCGCTTCTAGCTATTATTAAACTCTAAACCATCTTCGAGAACTTCTCTCGTCTTACACACTTGCGTAAACTTTTATGATCAATCATAAGGGTTGGTAACTGCTAGTACCCATATCACATCTCGTCTTTCCAATTCGTAGTAGGTGATCGTAATCAATAGGGATTCTCAGTCATGTCCTCATCTATTGCGATAGGTACTGTAAGTAGAATGGTTTCGAATATCTGAAACTATAAGCTGATAGCTTTAATCGTAATATTATAACATTATACACAAAGCATTTTGACCCCTCGTAAGTCTAACTCTGAAGTTCATACATGAATCATGAAGGTTATCCTCAAGCCATAGCTAGTGATAATCGAGGCTAGAAGCGAGTCTCAGCTTATTAGGGATTAGCTAACTGATTACATCAGTCGCACTCATCACTTATAAGCAATATTGTACTTAAACTATCATCGAAGGCAATAGTCGATTAGGTGCTCCGTCTCGTGTGAACAACCTGAATGAAGAACTATGCCTGCTTCAGTGATTCGTGCGTGGCACTCTGCTTGCACTGCTTTCATTGGATTCTCTTCCTCTTTCTTAGCTCTTCACCATGGCTATAGTGAAATATAACTGAGTTTCTAGCTTCTATTGTTCTTCTCGTAACAGTGATCATGCATTCTTAACGCATCTAAGTTCATTGAGATATCTAATCAATCAATAAAACATAAAACTTGAATGTAAGCATCAGTACATTCATATAGAACGTGAACTTCTCAATGTTTTAAAATCATTACCACCTTCTTTCTTGCTGAGCATGACGATGTGATGAAGTGATGAGCTTTGGCTGACTGACTCATATATACTAGTGATCATACTAGAAAAATGGGCTAACTCTAGGGTTCAGAGCAAATGAACTGCTCTGATACCACTCTGTCACGACCGGCCCTAATTAAGGATAATTAAGCCGAGAAAACCGTGACTAATGGAGGGAGATTAGAAGCGGGGTAGAAAGGGGATAATCAAACAAGGAAGGATCGCATTTCATCAATTAACAAAAGGGACATTTATAATATAACAAAGGTTTAGTCGTATAGACTCAAATAACTAGTAAGTTCAGATATCTCTGACTTAGCCAAAATAATATAAAACTTCTGAGTACGCAGCGGAATAAGGTTCTGATTACATGTATGAAGACATGTAACCCTAGAGTTTTTCATAGCATATAATATTGCGACAAAAGAGGATTCCACTCGTCACTTCATCACCATCGTCTACTGCTCAACCTGCACATTTAGAAATACATGCAGGGCTGAGTACAAAGGTACTCAGTGGGCACATATGCCTACTATGAAATATAACATGCTTCGTAAAGTTGTAAATTGTCATGCCATCATAAACAGTACAGCAAGGGAGTTTTTCGCTAAAAAGGCCCAAGCTTACTAAATTCATTTGTGATTCTTAAAGTTCGTCTGCAGACTAAGTTCTCTTGTAATCTATCATATCTGGAACTGTGTGCCGGAGAGGTGGCCACCTCTCACGGACACTTGACCGGCCAACCCGCTAGATGACTCACGGTCACTGGTGTACACTAGCCCTGGCAGGATAGCTATCAACTGCTCAGGACCCGAATTCGATTGCATAATAACTGGCAAAGCCACATCAGATAGATATCATACCAAATATTGAAACATTTATGGCAAGACAACAGTTGAAATAATTTTCAGTTCAATGATTTTGCAATGAAATAACTGCTCAAATGTAACATTACTCATTTGATATATATGAAAATAACCCACCTGATAGTAATTCTCTGTGATACAAAAGCTCCTCAACAGATTATCAATCTCGCCCTTGACCTTTATTACGAGAATATATGTACATATATAAGATATTTGCTCGAATAAAAATCCTCAAATGAGAATGTGTATTTAACTATGCATGATCCTTATGCATGAATTATTATTCTGAAATAATAATCAGGAAATTTCTATTGTTAATCCAGGCTATCGGATTTAAACAAAAGCTAAGTCTCGTCTCATGAAGCCGGATAATTAATAAAAATTAATCCGTTCTCTTCAGGATGTTATACACCACTGATTAAATAATCCCGCTCTATGTGGTAGATAGAAAGGAACTAACTCGGCTTATTCATTACATAACCTCGTAGGAATTTATCGGGCTTATCAAATATGAATGGAAATAATAATATAATTTCAAATAATTAAAAGGCTCAACATAAGGCAGCCTAATAATTTAATTAAATAGAAGTGAGCTTGAATAATTAACATGTGAGGCCCAATTGAAATAATTCATCGGCTCAAGTAATTAAATAAATCTTGGCCCAATAAATAAATAATGAAGCCCAAAGAAAATAAAATAAAGGCCCAAATTTTCGGCCCAACTCAATTAAATTAAAGCCCAAAACAAATTGAAGAGCCCAACTCCAAATACACTCGGTTCTCTCTCTCAGCAATAATACACTCATCTCTCTCTCTCTCGGTCACACTCCCACGCACCCATACGAAAGGAAATCTCTCTCTTCTTCTCAATTCTCGTTTCTCTCTCTCTCGCTAAGTTCCGCCGCTGCAGAAACTCGCCGGGAAGCAGCGGCGATAAGCCGCCGTCATCCTCTGCTCTCCCCTCTCCGTCCGTTTCCGGCGACATCATTGTCGAGCCGCCCTCTCTTTCGGCCCTCCGGCTCAACTCCGGCAAAGCAGCCCCCAACGTTGTCTCCACCTCTCCCTTCTCCTCTTTCTCGTGCGACAGGTACCCCATGCGCCGGCCGGCCGCCACCGCTCCGATTTCGAACGGAGGCGCCGCCTGAGCCCTAGTTTCTTCCCCAAATCAGAGAGCGCCGCCGTCGCTGCAACTGGAAGGTCGGAAGATTCGCCGTGTCGCTGCTTCGATCCGCCACCGCCGCGGAACCGGCGAGCGGCGCCGCTGCTGCTGTGCAATTTCCAGCGAAGGGTGTCGCCTCGCCTTCTCCTCGGAGCCGTTCAGTCCCGATTCAGACGTCAAGGCAGGGAGTCGAGCCCTGTCTCTTTTCCACCTCCGCCACCGTGGTTCTGCCGCCATCTCCTTCGCGTTCCTCCGGCGACCAGGGAAAGGTCCGCCTTCGTTGTTCTCCGGGGTCGATGGGGTTCGAGTTGCGCCACGCCGCCGCTGCTGCCGTTCTCGGACTTCGCCGTGACAGCAAGAGCTGTCGTCTTAATCTTCGTCACGGCTCGGCTGAATAGGGCAGTCGCCCCCTTCCCATTCGAAGCTAAGTTCTACAATCCTATGATATTCTATTTTCGATCGTATATTATGCTCTTCGATTTGCTGCTATTCTCATAGCTCGTGAAATCTTGGTTATTCTATACTCTTGTTATGAAATGCTGTGGTTTTGCTACTGATTATGCAAATTCTCAATGCAATTGAATTGTGTGGAAGCTTATAGGTTGTTGGTTGTTCTAGGTGACTACCGATTATGATGTTCTTTCTGTACTAACTCAAGCTCATTCTAGATTACATAAGTGTGTGACTTTGCTAAGTCCATTATGCAAATATACATCTATACACAGTCTGCTCTTTCTAATTAATCAAGCTTGTTGGATGATGATATGCGAACTGGATGGATATTTGTATAGAATTAATACCTTGAAGTATAAATGTTGGTTGACTGTTGTTGCTGAGTTGAATGAATTGGAACTGAAAATTGGTATTGTTGTTTCAGTAATTGCAGGTTAAATCATAGAAGAAGATGGAGAAGTTTAAGCCAAAGCTTACCTCCTTTGAAGTTGGCAGCACTAAATGAAGTCTTTCTTCGATAATTGCAGGTGGAACAAGATGGTGGAGGTGATGGGATTAATAGAGGATTGGCAAAGTATAGTGGGGGGCAAAGTGTAGTGGTGGACAAAAAGTGGGGAGAAAAAGGGTGGTGGAAGATAAAAGAAAAAATAATGTAATGGAGGATTAATGATGTGTATTCTATGTCTCGGTGATTCTGTAACTGTAAAATGAATCTAAATTAAATCCGTAGATTTAATTCGTTCGTTGTTTTAATATCTAAATTAAATCCGCAGATTTAATTAACTTCTTGAGTCGAAAATAATTCACGACCTGAATAAAAATAAAATCTAATTCCATCTCGCTTAAATAAATAACGTGACTTTGCTAAGTCAGTTATAACTCTGAAATAATATCATTGACTGCTTTAACAATATAAATTCAGGATCATAAGCTGAATTCATATCAGAATAATATCCGTTTTCATTCACTGATGAACAAAAATACACACTCATTACTGGATTTAAAATGTATAAAAGAGCGGGTCACTACATTCGCATTGCATATGTTATAATTTGTGTTCTTGTGAGCAGTGACGACTATTGAATTTTGTGTGAGTAAAGATTAAAGCAGAAGGCATTGTTAAGATCCTGTGCACGCTTGTAACTTCCGAAAATCCTGTGCTTGTAGCAGACGTCTGCTCTTATGGAACAATAAAAGCACTGAAAATTGACTATGGAAGTTTGTGATGAAGAAGAAGAACAAACGATGGACCGAAGAGATTGGTTGATGATGAATATCTGCGGATGAAATTCCCATTTTTCGGTGAAGATACAAAATTTCCAAAGAAATCGGATATGAATTCGATCTGTTAAAGGAAAGAGAAAGGTAAGGATTCGCGTTGGAGAAGAAAAGAGAAAGAGGAACACTCACGGCTTGAATGAGCCGAGCTGTGACATGTTGGAGAAGAAATCGAGAGTTGAATTATTTATTGATGATCACTTATCACCATATTACTTTTAATTAAAAGGGGCACACTTCCTATTGGCAAAACGACATAGTATTAGGCTGGGACATGGAGTGGGACATGGCAGTGGGGACAGGGGATCCGAAGTTCAAGGCAGTTCGGATCCCCTGTCCCCACTACCCTGTCCCATTCCATGTCCCAAAGTCAGTACTACGTCGTTTTGCATATAATTATTTTGCCCATCCTGTATCTTCAAAATTTGTAGATAATTAGATCGCTCAAGCCGCAAATCCCCTTTCTCTCTCCTACACCAGATCGAATTCATATCTTTACATTTAAAAAAAATTCTCTCTCCACAAAATCGACAGAATTTCATCTTTTACACAGGATTTGCTTCAATTTTTGCATAAGGGGAAAAAGGGTTCTTTTTGCAGATTGGGTTAACTATGTATTTCTCTTCTTTTAAGAAAACCATTTTCTTGGTAAAAACTAGCTTGAAGTGATATTTGAATGAAGTTATATTATCTGTACATCCCTGATTTTCGCATTGCATATGTTATAATTTGTGTTCTTGTGAGCAGTGACGACTATTGAATTTTGTGTGAGTAAAGATTAAAGCAGAAGGCATTGTTAAGATCCTGTGCACGCTTGTAACTTCCGAAAATCCTGTGCTTGTAGCAGACGTCTGCTCTTATGGAACAATAAAAGCACTGAAAATTGACTATGGAAGTTTGTGATGAAGAAGAAGAACAAACGATGGACCGAAGAGATTGGTTGATGATGAATATCTGCGGATGAAATTCCCATTTTTCGGTGAAGATACAAAATTTCCAAAGAAATCGGATATGAATTCGATCTGTTAAAGGAAAGAGAAAGGTAAGGATTCGCGTTGGAGAAGAAAAGAGAAAGAGGAACACTCACGGCTTGAATGAGCCGAGCTGTGACATGTTGGAGAAGAAATCGAGAGTTGAATTATTTATTGATTATCACTTATCACCATATTACTTTTAATTAAAAGGGGCACACTTCCTATTGGCAAAACGACATAGTATTAGGCTGGGACATGGAGTGGGACATGGCAGTGGGGACAGGGGATCCGAAGTTCAAGGCAGTTCGGATCCCCTGTCCCTACTACCCTGTCCCATTCCATGTCCCAAAGTCAGTACTACGTCGTTTTGCATATAATTATTTTGCCCATCCTGTATCTTCAAAATTTGTAGATAATTAGATCGCTCAAGCCGCAAATCCCCTTTCTCTCTCCTACACCAGATCGAATTCATATCTTTACATTTAAAAAAAATTCTCTCTCCACAAAATCGACAGAATTTCATCTTTTACACAGGATTTGCTTCAATTTTTGCATAAGGGGAAAAAGGGTTCTTTTTGCAGATTGGGTTAACTATGTATTTCTCTTCTTTTAAGAAAACCATTTTCTTGGTAAAAACTAGCTTGAAGTGATATTTGAATGAAGTTATATTATCTGTACATCCCTGATTTTCGCATTGCATATGTTATAATTTGTGTTCTTGTGAGCAGTGACGACTATTGAATTTTGTGTGAGTAAAGATTAAAGCAGAAGGCATTGTTAAGATCCTGTGCACGCTTGTAACTTCCGAAAATCCTGTGCTTGTAGCAGACGTCTGCTCTTATGGAACAATAAAAGCACTGAAAATTGACTATGGAAGTTTGTGATGAAGAAGAAGAACAAACGATGGACCGAAGAGATTGGTTGATGATGAATATCTGCGGATGAAATTCCCATTTTTCGGTGAAGATACAAAATTTCCAAAGAAATCGGATATGAATTCGATCTGTTAAAGGAAAGAGAAAGGTAAGGATTCGCGTTGGAGAAGAAAAGAGAAAGAGGAACACTCACGGCTTGAATGAGCCGAGCTGTGACATGTTGGAGAAGAAATCGAGAGTTGAATTATTTATTGATTATCACTTATCACCATATTACTTTTAATTAAAAGGGGCACACTTCCTATTGGCAAAACGACATAGTATTAGGCTGGGACATGGAGTGGGACATGGCAGTGGGGACAGGGGATCCGAAGTTCAAGGCAGTTCGGATCCCCTGTCCCCACTACCCTGTCCCATTCCATGTCCCAAAGTCAGTACTACGTCGTTTTGCATATAATTATTTTGCCCATCCTGTATCTTCAAAATTTGTAGATAATTAGATCGCTCAAGCCGCAAATCCCCTTTCTCTCTCCTACACCAGATCGAATTCATATCTTTACATTTAAAAAAAATTCTCTCTCCACAAAATCGACAGAATTTCATCTTTTACACAGGATTTGCTTCAATTTTTGCATAAGGGGAAAAAGGGTTCTTTTTGCAGATTGGGTTAACTATGTATTTCTCTTCTTTTAAGAAAACCATTTTCTTGGTAAAAACTAGCTTGAAGTGATATTTGAATGAAGTTATATTATCTGTACATCCCTGATTTTCGCATTGCATATGTTATAATTTGTGTTCTTGTGAGCAGTGACGACTATTGAATTTTGTGTGAGTAAAGATTAAAGCAGAAGGCATTGTTAAGATCCTGTGCACGCTTGTAACTTCCGAAAATCCTGTGCTTGTAGCAGACGTCTGCTCTTATGGAACAATAAAAGCACTGAAAATTGACTATGGAAGTTTGTGATGAAGAAGAAGAACAAACGATGGACCGAAGAGATTGGTTGATGATGAATATCTGCGGATGAAATTCCCATTTTTCGGTGAAGATACAAAATTTCCAAAGAAATCGGATATGAATTCGATCTGTTAAAGGAAAGAGAAAGGTAAGGATTCGCGTTGGAGAAGAAAAGAGAAAGAGGAACACTCACGGCTTGAATGAGCCGAGCTGTGACATGTTGGAGAAGAAATCGAGAGTTGAATTATTTATTGATTATCACTTATCACCATATTACTTTTAATTAAAAGGGGCACACTTCCTATTGGCAAAACGACATAGTATTAGGCTGGGACATGGAGTGGGACATGGCAGTGGGGACAGGGGATCCGAAGTTCAAGGCAGTTCGGATCCCCTGTCCCCACTACCCTGTCCCATTCCATGTCCCAAAGTCAGTACTACGTCGTTTTGCATATAATTATTTTGCCCATCCTGTATCTTCAAAATTTGTAGATAATTAGATCGCTCAAGCCGCAAATCCCCTTTCTCTCTCCTACACCAGATCGAATTCATATCTTTACATTTAAAAAAAATTCTCTCTCCACAAAATCGACAGAATTTCATCTTTTACACAGGATTTGCTTCAATTTTTGCATAAGGGGAAAAAGGGTTCTTTTTGCAGATTGGGTTAACTATGTATTTCTCTTCTTTTAAGAAAACCATTTTCTTGGTAAAAACTAGCTTGAAGTGATATTTGAATGAAGTTATATTATCTGTACATCCCTGATTTTCGCATTGCATATGTTATAATTTGTGTTCTTGTGAGCAGTGACGACTATTGAATTTTGTGTGAGTAAAGATTAAAGCAGAAGGCATTGTTAAGATCCTGTGCACGCTTGTAACTTCCGAAAATCCTGTGCTTGTAGCAGACGTCTGCTCTTATGGAACAATAAAAGCACTGAAAATTGACTATGGAAGTTTGTGATGAAGAAGAAGAACAAACGATGGACCGAAGAGATTGGTTGATGATGAATATCTGCGGATGAAATTCCCATTTTTCGGTGAAGATACAAAATTTCCAAAGAAATCGGATATGAATTCGATCTGTTAAAGGAAAGAGAAAGGTAAGGATTCGCGTTGGAGAAGAAAAGAGAAAGAGGAACACTCACGGCTTGAATGAGCCGAGCTGTGACATGTTGGAGAAGAAATCGAGAGTTGAATTATTTATTGATTATCACTTAT
Source organism: Salvia miltiorrhiza (assembly GCF_028751815.1). Lineage (NCBI taxonomy): Eukaryota > Viridiplantae > Streptophyta > Magnoliopsida > Lamiales > Lamiaceae > Salvia > Salvia miltiorrhiza. The sequence continues at coordinate 8,172,407 of NC_080389.1, forward strand.
CACCATATTACTTTTAATTAAAAGGGGCACACTTCCTATTGGCAAAACGACATAGTATTAGGCTGGGACATGGAGTAGGACATGGCAGTGGGGACAGGGGATCCGAAGTTCAAGGCAGTTCGGATCCCCTGTCCCCACTACCCTGTCCCATTCCATGTCCCAAAGTCAGTACTACGTCGTTTTGCATATAATTATTTTGCCCATCCTGTATCTTCAAAATTTGTAGATAATTAGATCGCTCAAGCCGCAAATCCCCTTTCTCTCTCCTACACCAGATCGAATTCATATCTTTACATTTAAAAAAAATTCTCTCTCCACAAAATCGACAGAATTTCATCTTTTACACAGGATTTGCTTCAATTTTTGCATAAGGGGAAAAAGGGTTCTTTTTGCAGATTGGGTTAACTATGTATTTCTCTTCTTTTAAGAAAACCATTTTCTTGGTAAAAACTAGCTTGAAGTGATATTTGAATGAAGTTATATTATCTGTACATCCCTGATTTTCGCATTGCATATGTTATAATTTGTGTTCTTGTGAGCAGTGACGACTATTGAATTTTGTGTGAGTAAAGATTAAAGCAGAAGGCATTGTTAAGATCCTGTGCACGCTTGTAACTTCCGAAAATCCTGTGCTTGTAGCAGACGTCTGCTCTTATGGAACAATAAAAGCACTGAAAATTGACTATGGAAGTTTGTGATGAAGAAGAAGAACAAACGATGGACCGAAGAGATTGGTTGATGATGAATATCTGCGGATGAAATTCCCATTTTTCGGTGAAGATACAAAATTTCCAAAGAAATCGGATATGAATTCGATCTGTTAAAGGAAAGAGAAAGGTAAGGATTCGCGTTGGAGAAGAAAAGAGAAAGAGGAACACTCACGGCTTGAATGAGCCGAGCTGTGACATGTTGGAGAAGAAATCGAGAGTTGAATTATTTATTGATTATCACTTATCACCATATTACTTTTAATTAAAAGGGGCACACTTCCTATTGGCAAAACGACATAGTATTAGGCTGGGACATGGAGTGGGACATGGCAGTGGGGACAGGGGATCCGAAGTTCAAGGCAGTTCGGATCCCCTGTCCCCACTACCCTGTCCCATTCCATGTCCCAAAGTCAGTACTACGTCGTTTTGCATATAATTATTTTGCCCATCCTGTATCTTCAAAATTTGTAGATAATTAGATCGCTCAAGCCGCAAATCCCCTTTCTCTCTCCTACACCAGATCGAATTCATATCTTTACATTTAAAAAAAATTCTCTCTCCACAAAATCGACAGAATTTCATCTTTTACACAGGATTTGCTTCAATTTTTGCATAAGGGGAAAAAGGGTTCTTTTTGCAGATTGGGTTAACTATGTATTTCTCTTCTTTTAAGAAAACCATTTTCTTGGTAAAAACTAGCTTGAAGTGATATTTGAATGAAGTTATATTATCTGTACATCCCTGATTTTCGCATTGCATATGTTATAATTTGTGTTCTTGTGAGCAGTGACGACTATTGAATTTTGTGTGAGTAAAGATTAAAGCAGAAGGCATTGTTAAGATCCTGTGCACGCTTGTAACTTCCGAAAATCCTGTGCTTGTAGCAGACGTCTGCTCTTATGGAACAATAAAAGCACTGAAAATTGACTATGGAAGTTTGTGATGAAGAAGAAGAACAAACGATGGACCGAAGAGATTGGTTGATGATGAATATCTGCGGATGAAATTCCCATTTTTCGGTGAAGATACAAAATTTCCAAAGAAATCGGATATGAATTCGATCTGTTAAAGGAAAGAGAAAGGTAAGGATTCGCGTTGGAGAAGAAAAGAGAAAGAGGAACACTCACGGCTTGAATGAGCCGAGCTGTGACATGTTGGAGAAGAAATCGAGAGTTGAATTATTTATTGATTATCACTTATCACCATATTACTTTTAATTAAAAGGGGCACACTTCCTATTGGCAAAACGACATAGTATTAGGCTGGGACATGGAGTGGGACATGGCAGTGGGGACAGGGGATCCGAAGTTCAAGGCCGAGACTGCAATCTTATGCCATTTTTTACAACTTTCATAAAAGATGTAGACAATTTTATTATTGTAATAATTTTTACAAATAAATTCAAAATACATATCTTTTTTTTATGTTTGGACCATAAACTACACTTAACAAAAAAAAAAACTGATTTTTTTATGTCAAGAGAGATGAGAGAGCAAAGAAGGGCATGGCAATTTGTAGTGAAAAAGAGAGAAAGACATGAAAACGAAAGGAAATACAAAGTAAATTAGAACATCAAATTGACAAAATTATTCTCCCAAACAGACAAAGAGCAGGAGATTATAGCTAGAGTTATTGGATTTGGATGTCTCCACCTCAAATCTTATGCCTGCCGCCGCCGGTCTTCTCTCTCAACCGCCATAGATTGGCAGTATCATACTCCATTTTTATGGGTCCATCGTCGTCGTTATCATCGTCGTTTGCGCATGCTTCGTCACATTCCGCCGATGATGCTGACATTTCACAAACTGTGTCGAGGATTTCATCATCTTGGGGAGAGGAAACCGTTATTTTCCTCCTCAGCAGCCTAATAACTGCAAGCACCATCACACAAATAAACAACTAATTGATAATTAACAATATTGATGATTTCTGATGTATGAAATTTAATTCACATGAATTATTAATAATGAGAGATATATAGATCGATTACCTATAGCACTGATGATTATGAGAGCAATACCGTTTCCGAGTGTTAAGTACTCAGTCTTTCCCATGAATGCGTTAGGCGTGAGAGAGAGAGAAGGGCTCAAACAATGAGAAAAATCAAAGAAAACAAACCCAACAGTCTCGTATTTCTTCAAAACTTTGTCTCAGTGCGATATGATGACCAAGTTTATAGAGAGTGATAATCTCACTTCTGACTTCTGAGCCATTGCAATTACAAGACTAAAATCAATATTCAATAACCAACAACTACGTTTGTTTATTTAAACAATTCTACGTATCATACATGCAATTCGTAACCACTAAGTGACGTCACAATTAATGGATAATAAACAAAGACCAAACGAAGTCAATTAGGGACAGGCCCACCTCCTAGATTTATTTATATATATACCAATATTTTAAGTCGAATGGTTAATTCTTTCAAGAAATATAAATGAGGTGCTCATGTGTAGGGTAAATTACACGAGTTGGACTTTAATTATATTAGGAAATGTTAAATGTTCTTATAATTGAGAATGCATCTGCCAACCCACGCGATTAAATCAATATTTTTTTACAAATAACTCAATGTAATGTATGAATATGCATTCTCGTGTGTTTTTAATTTTGGAGAGGCCAAAATTTTCACCATATTAACTTGATTCAATACATTTATTCATAAATTTTGTTAATTCGTTCTTTGTTCTGATATTTAATGAAAATTAGAAATTTCATTGTAATCACATCATATATATACATATATATATAGAGAGAGAGAGAGAAAAGATACGCTGCATAATTAATATGAGCGATGAGTGAGCGCCTAAGTCAGATCAGCATTTTTTTTTATTTTTTTTTCTTCCTTTCTCTCTCTCCAATATCTTCCCACGCACTTAATCTGTAACTAGTGTATATTTGTTTTATCTTCTCTTGAAATATTCACCACTCTTTCTTATTTCTCTCTCTATGCAACCGTCTTCTCCATCACCTCTCCAAGTAATTCATATGTACATATTTCTCTTCTAGTCTGTAATTAATCACTAGAAGTGCACCCGTTGAAATTCGACGGGAATCTATTTTGTGAAATTTGGAATCGTTGAATAGATCAATATATATATATATATAGGGAATGGATCAAAAAAGAAAGCTAAATGTAGGAAGAATAAAGAATTAATCCTATTCATTGATGCACGATGATCATACGGTCCAAATTGGCGGATTTGATCTCTCTTTTTTAGGCGATAAGGGTTAAAATGTAATTCCCTTTTTCAATCTAACGTGTTCCTATATTTAAGTCAAACATGATTAGTTTATTTTTGGAAGATATTATGCATGCCTATCATTACGTTTTTAATTGTTTGTTATTTTTTTATTTTTATTTTCATTCAACATACTTTTTTATTAGTAATAAATTTAATTTCAACAATTCTGCAATTCTTTTTTTTTTTTTACTAATATTTCGCTTATTTGTTTTAATCCGTAAAACATTGTTTTTTATTCATCCAAATTTTCTTTTTCTTCAAATAATTTTAATGTGTAATCACAAACTAATAAAATCTTCCCCTAATTTATATATATTTTTATCCATTAATTAATTATGCATGCAGAATTTAAGTCCTAATCGCTCAAATAAAATTAGTAATTTATGTAGCATTTTATTTTTCTTATTAGTGTGTTTGTACCATATTAACTTTTTCATTAGTATGTTTGTGTATCAAGAGTTATTTCAAAACTTGTAAATATTAATTTTCATTCTTTATGCAATAAATAATACTAATTGTATTGTATTGTTCAAAATGTACCTAAATAAGAATTATTTTTGCGAATAAGGATATTAATTTGCTGAATAATTTTCTTTGTGCGATAAACAAAAATTATACATTATAGAATATTGTTCTAAATGTACCTAAATAAGAATTATATTTTTGCGAATAAGGATAGTAATTTGTTGAATAACTTTCTTGGTACGATAAACAATAATTATATTCTATTTGAATATTGTTAAAAAAACGTACCAAATAAGCATTATAGTTTTGTGAATATGTATATTAATGTGTTGAATTACGTAATCGTGACTCATAAATTGTGAATAAGAAAAATAATTTGTTGAATAAAGTAGTATTATTCATGAATATATCGTATTCGAATATTGTTCAAGACGTATCGAATAAAAATCATATTTATGTGAATAAATTGTTTATGCCTCAAATTTAATTATATAAATAATAAATAAACAAACAGGACATTACCACACATAATTTATATACATTATAGAATTATTAAATGAATAAAGATCAAATTTATTTGAATAAACTACAAAAGTTAATGAATATACTTGGAAAATTTAATAATAAACTACATAATATCCTAATAATAATATTATTTTTTTTAGGTGCAAAATGATTTATAATAAATTTCGCAAATACAATTATAAATTATACTGAATAAATATATAAATTTAACAAATAAACTACAATATATACTGAATAACACATAAGCTAATTGTATTATTCACTAAAATTATAGTGAATAATATTGAAAATTCATCAAATACCACTGTGTTATTAATTGAATAAGTAAAACAAGAAACTGAATAAATTAACTAATACAACGAATACAGTACAAATATGCATCATTAACATATGCTCTCTCTCTATTAGCAAAGAGTGAACTTCTTTACAGATACTGCTATGAATATTTAACAATGAAAAGCAACACCATACACCTTTGGAACTATAATACATAAAAATGATTTCGCATATTCAATCTCTCGTTCGAGACAAACCAATTGAAGGACTACAAACAAGAGATAGTTAATGTAAAATTCAATGCCCTATGATTATGAGAAGACAACATCAAAAACCTTTCAAATAAATGCCTGGCAAATTTAGAAAACACAAAATCGCATAAAGACACTTAGAAAACCAAAAACAACAATATATATGTTATTTTTAAAATAATTGACGATGACGAAACAACGATTGTACTGCTCCGCTGCTTGTGAGCGCGGCCACGGGGATTCATCGTCTTGCCTTGCTTGGTGAATTTGGGGTTCTATCCGCTCACCTTCCGAGCGCGAGCCAAACGATCGGTGTACCTTACCTGTAATGTAGCTTGATTTTTTTCTGACTGTGAGTCTGTGAGAAATTTCTCCTTCTTCGACATGAATGGCTTTGCAGTGAGGTTGTAAAATGATGGAGAATGTAAAAATGATATGGGCTGCGTGAAATTAGGAATTGTGATGAGAGAGAATGTAAAATAATAAGAGTAATTGTACAATTCTACCCCACTATAGTGTGAAAACGGAAATGTTGACTATTTAATTGTTTGCTCCACTTATTTTTCTTATTTATTAGTAGCCGTCAGATCAACATTTATCTAGGAACTAGATTTATTCTTTAATCTCTACACTAAGAGGATTCTTTATAGATCTCCACCCTATATATATATATATATATATATATATATATATGGTTAGGTTTCATGGAAAAGTTAAATATTTTGGGAAATTTGGAATCTATTTAATGTTTCGTAAATTTGCAAAATATATATAAAAAGAAATAAATTTAGAATAAATATAAATCGTAGGATCAATCAATGTAAATGACTTAGATTTCCTCAATGACGAGATATTCACTATATTAACTGAATATGGTTATCGGTTGTGGTTTTACCAGTCAATTTTGCAACAATCGTTAATAATTTTTCTTTTGCTATATACTTGAACTATTCCAAAACAATTGAAATTATGAAGATTGGAAATCTAAAATTGGTATTTAGTACATTAATTTTTTAATAAATGAATCACTTCTTGATAGTTACAAAATCAAGAATGTCATCTTCTCTTAATCATTTCCACTTAATTGATTCATCTCCTCTGATTTCTTTTCACTAATAAGTTGAGCCTTGTGGAAAAATAAAATCGTAGAAAATCGAGCATGGAAGTTTGTGAAGAAAAAGAATAAGGACTCAATCAAGATAAAAATAAGGACTCTTGCCTCTTATCTCACACTCATTCAAATCCCAAATAGAAAAACAAGGAGTCAATCAAGATATAAGCCAATGAATGGGCCTATTTCAAATGGGCTGAGGCAAATCAAAGTTGGGCCTAAAATACATTAGTTAGTATTTTTTATCTTGGGGTATATGATTTTCTCTAATCTTACTTTTTAATGTGACATGAATCAAATAAATTAATTTAAATGATAAATATAAAAAATGTTTGAAACATTCTAAAGCATTAATCTTATCATTTTTATTTATCTACATTAATTCTAAAAAAAATAAACGCCAACTAAAACAACATTCAAATTATTTTCAGTATGTTTAAACATGTATATACAACAAGGATAACATATATATACAATGTAATCAAAATAAAAAAATAAATTTAAAATTAAAATATTGAAATGAAAGATACTAAATTTATTTATTTATTTGGGAAAGAAAGATACTAGTAATAATTATTATAGCAGTCGATACATAAAAAATATCTATGCGACAAAATGTTTCCCCCCACCTGATATGCCATTAATGTCAACTTTGCCAACAAACATTACATTTTTAAATGTAATAATCAAACATAAAAAGAGCGGTCTCCTTACGCAAAGACACTGCACATGACATTTTATTCCTTCAAAGTCGATATATGCATTGAAAATGTTTTCTATTTCTTATTTTATACTTGTATATAAATTTGAACTTTTAAAAAAATCTTATATATTTTGCATGTCAATTTTAAAATATGTATTAAAATTTATTATTATTATTTTCTCATTTCGCTATTCCACTCATTTTTCGGACAAACATAATGTTGAATCAACTATCTGAAATCTTATGTGTCCAAATCCACCCGTTATTAAAAAAATATTGATTTGTAAAAATAGCGAAATCAGCGAACACATATTATTTTAGGCTACTACTACAACACTAAATTTGAATTGAAAATAGTTAAGATAGCAAAAAAAAGAAAAAAAGTTAAATAATTTTAATACAATAATCTTAATAGATTAAGTGAACAACATAAATAAATGCGAACTATATTTATAATAAATTTTAAATTCGAACTAAAATATTATAATAGAAAAAAATCGAACTACTACTCCTATAATTTAAGAATAACTATTGTATACTTTGCATTATTGAACTACTTTTACCTATAAACAGTTGTTGAATAATCCAGTACCACTCGACTAGAATAAGTTTGTCTCTGATAATCTTCAAAAAAAAAAAAAAAAAAAAAGTTTGTCTCTGCTTTTTCATCATTAATTTGTGTAGGGTGTTCGTGTGAACCTATATTTAATTGGAGACAGAATGCATTCCCACATAAACCCCCGACTACCATTTCCTTTTTGGAAACTTATCGTCTTCTCTCTCTCTCTCTACGTTATGGTGTGAGAAACTGAAATGTTTTAAGACGGAGCCGAAGCTACAAATCATCAGATCGTCTCACCGAAGGCAGCCCTTCCGATTTTGCTTCGTGCTTACTCAGCTAAAAATATGGTCGGAATTTTCTCAAGGTTTTCCAGGAGTGCTCATCGTCGCGCTCAAAGTGCAATTGTCAGCTCTCTCTCTCTCTCTAGTTTTTGTGTTTACACTAATGTCTAATTATGTTTACATCTATTGATTTGATTCTGAAAATAGTTGCTTATTTAAAGTGCTTGTGTTCATCTCCAGTTATTCATAGCTTAATGCCTCTACTTACTTGATGAATTTAGTTAAACTGAACCGAGGAGCTATCTAGTAGGGGCTTCTTCACCCTAATTCCCAGCATTTAGGTATTATATTGTGATTAAATTATTAAACACTGATTCATCGGACTTGATTTCCTGCGAGTCTACATTGATCAACTTAATCGATTCTACTGTCATATGATCTGATGATAACTTAATCCTAGAGGTACTCTTCATCACTACACTTCCTTCATCTCTGCTGCCAAAAAGAAGAAAGGAAGAAGATTGCTAAATGCGTTATGGGTGGGAACGGTTTGGACGCTTTGGGAAAAAAGAAACGAGAGTCGTTTTCAAGGAAAGATTTGGGATATCGAGAGACTTGTTTTACAGATCAAGGGTAGACTTTGGAGTTGGAATGAGGTTTATAAAGTTTTGGAGTTGAGAATCCCTTTCACCATGTGGTGCTCAAAGGGTTTCAATCTTTCATTCTTGTTTTGATTGGCATCCCTGGTGCCTTGCTTTTCATCTCAATAAAAATTTAATTTTACTGATCAAAAAAAATGATCCGATGATAACTGTGAGTGACTTAGTTATTTTCAAAAGGATGCGTGGACTTGTTCAACACCTTGTTGTGCTTGAGATGATTCTTTTTTGTTGACATACAGGATCTAAGGGAAGCATTGCCTTCAGCACCAGAGGCAACAACTCTTGCCATTGCATCAGAAGCTGCATCTCTATCTTCTGTCCCCCACGGTATCGAAATTGCAACCGAGTTTAAGCCAGTCGAGCGCCCCTCGGAGCCTCTTGACAATGATCAACCAGTTCAATGCCCATTGCCAGAGCCATCAATTCTCAATGTAAGCTCTAAATATCAAGAATGTGATCGACCAACAAATTGTAGAATCTGATTTCTCCTATAGGAGCTTGTTCATAAGATTTTATCACTGATTTTTATTTTTATTTTTTGTGTGTGGATGCTTGCTTTTTTCTATCATATCGTTATGGATAAGAGAGTGTGAGCAGGTGAACTGGATTCTACTCTTACTAAATTAGTGTATGTAGAACTTTTTGGTTACTGCTGATTGCTGTTGACTTAGTTTTACAGAAGCATGTCTCATATGGGTAGGTTCTTGGGTCTGGTTCATCACTTGTTTGCATTGTTTTGAGCTATTATTTGACCTTCTATACTTCTTATATTTTAGTGTTTAACCTGTTGATTACCAGTAAACTCGCAACTAGTAATTTTCTGGGCATGCCATGGAATGATTTCCGTGTTGGCTTCTTCCCGGTGGATCAATTTGGTTGATTAAATATTGTATCTTTTTTACCTTCATATAGAGAAACCAAGCTACTAGTAGTACTCTTTCAGTTGAGAAAATTATTCCAACATTACTTTTAGCAGTTCATAGCAAGGAGCAACAAATACCAAATATGTGTTGGTACTTCAATTTTGATCATGCTCCTTGTTGTGTAATACTTTCTCATTCTCCTTGTGTAATACTATGAAATTCCAACTTTCTCGTTCTCCTTGTTGTGTAATACTTCAATTTTGATCAAGCTCCCATGACCAAGAGTCTTGAATACTTTTACCACCACAATCCCATGGAGCTGGATCTGTCTCACTATATAGAAAATAATAATTCTACATGAGGTTTTCATGGAATCTTGTGTCTTTATTAAGTAATCATAATTTTGGATAGAAGAGAGGTGGGAAACAAGACCATCTGTGTTTACTTCTTTTACCTTAGGTGTTTTAGTCTAACAAAATGCAACTTTTTGTAAAAAACAGTTATAAGACATTTATGAGGTGTAGAGTATTTAGTCCGTTTTACTTTCTTCCCAACTAAAAAAAGGATGCAATATATCCAACTTTGAGGTTGATTCTCTGATTGAGATATGTTAAACTTTTATCTCCCTGACTTGATCATCAGGATGGAAGAATATGGAAGGAGAGAGTATCTTCAGTCGTACCAAGGAGAAGTGATGCGCTGACGCCGGCCATCCAGGAGGAAACATCAACCGAACCCGAAACTCTCCCGAGAAAACCTCCGCCCGCTCCTAAGCCGGTTATTCTGCCCTCAATCAGTGCCCCGGAGCACAACATCCTAAAATTGCTCGACGAGTGCAATGCATCTGGAATACAAAGCTGCGACAACTGATCACAATTCACAATCTCTTTTGCAGAATAGCTGTACAAAGGGCTCGATGATCTTTTCTCTAGTAACCTCTCCCCTTTCCTTATATCACAATCAGTTCCACGCATTTCATGTCACTTTTCAATGCGAAACACGCCTCTAAATTTTCTGCCTCAATTAATGGTTGCTGCATCTGAAGCTACAAGTTACAGACAGCTCAGGAGTTTACAGAGGCACAAGCACACATCACGGTTGCTCGACTTTGGGATCGATGAGGCATTTTTGTTGCCCTCGGTAAGTTCAAAGGTTCATACATCGCGCCCTCTACGAGCACGACGAGCGCCTGTGGTGGGCTGAAATTCAACAGCAAAAACAAGAGAGGTGATCAAATGGCCTTTTGAAGGTGGAGAGTGGCCTCTTTTATCGATTTGCTTTCTTGGTTAGGTCCTTTGGTATAGTTGCCGTGATTTTGTGCGTTACGATTTCTTTTCTTTTTCTGTGCAATCGGATTAAAGTATATTTCATAATGATTTTATAACAATAATTTATTCGATCTCGGATCAGTTTCACACTAACTTTATGTGATCTCATAACTACACATGAATCAAATCTATATACTATACTAAAGGAAAGTTGTGGATCTAAAATTTCCCGCCAAAATGTATGCCTATTTTTATTAGTAATATTTTTTTGTTTAAGAAAGCTGTTCAATTTTTGAGGTCATGTTCCTATTTCCAATGAATATATGTCTTTTCACATCTCCAATGTAAATAGGCACAACTTGTATCACAAACAGACAAATGATTAATGTAAAAAAGAAGATACATGATGACATAGATTAACCAATCTTTCACATTCATTTTCTTCTTCTATTACTTACGAGTTATGGTAGATTGATTTTCTTCTTCTTCACAGACTGCACGTTTTCTATCATATATAATATGATGAATGAGAAGAATTAAAATGAGAAGAAGAATGATTTATAAAAAATGAATCTGCAGAGCAAAGAAGAATATAGAATGATGAATATAACGGAAAGAAGGAGATGTAAGATGACGAAGCATAAATAAATATTCAGTGATGAATTATTGACAGAAGATGCATGCATAAAGAGATGTAGAAGAAGAAGTCACATAAAACGGCGATATAAAAGATATGTATTAGGGATTCCACTATTTTCCTTTTTAATATATTGTTTGTATTCATTTTTATTAGTTTTTGTTTTTTTTTTAATTTTATTTTTGCACGTTATGTTTAATCAATACTTTAAAATATGAATATTTAATTTGGGGTATTTAAATTGAACTTTTAACATTAATGTAGTTTAAAGTTTTAGGGCTCAATATTGTTAAGTTGGGGCTATTAATTTTATTTAATTTACTGATGGGTCCAAAAAAAATTTAAAATTTCAAGTTGTGTACTTTAATTTTCACTTATTTAATAGACAGTAAATTTAATATTCTTAATTTATTATAAGTAAATAGTGTGTCATTAGTAATTAAGTTTTTGTATTGATTTAAATTTATTATTTAGGTTAGAAAATGTATTTTTTTTAATGAAAATTTAGTTTGGACAATTAATTTGAAATCACTTTGGGAGTCTGTGTCTATTCTCTCACCCTTTGGATGTTTGTTTTAAAAATATATATATACACAAATGATAAGTTATTTTTGAACAAAAGATATTGTAGAAATTAGTTATAATTAATTACTCTTAAATCATTTTCTTTTTACCTAAATAACCATGCAAATGTTTTATTTTAAAAGTAATTAGGTGTCAAGGGATAAATTATCAGTAATGTGTTATATTTTTGTTATATCATTAATAGATATAAAATCAACAATATAATACGATTTTTTTCTTATAATAAAAAATGTGCGTGTATAAAGAATATTTATACACCTTTTCAAATAACACACACAACATAAATATAGAATGAAAAAGTCGAAGAATGGTTTTTCTTTGAAATTTGTATGCAACCAAATTTATTATTCTCTATATAAGATTTATAATTATTCCTCAAAAAAATAATTATTTTCATGAAAATTAATTAATAATAAAAGATATATTGTAAATGTGACTAAATACAAATTATAAATATTAAGTTATAATAAAAATTAAATTATTTTTAAATTTATGTATAAAAAAATACTTCATCCGTCCCAATTTAATAGGTCACAGAGATTGCGCACAGATGCTAAGAAACTAATAGTTTATAGTAAAATATGAGTGAGAAAAAATATTTTTTTGAAGGTACATTTATCAAAAAAAGTAGTATAGAAAAAAAAAATTAAGTAAAAGGAGAGACAATTATTTATGGGTCATAATAACATTTGATATGAATAATGAGTTGAGTAAAAGGTGTTTGTTATGTGATAATTTTTCATTTTAGAAAGTAACTTATTAAATTAAAATATCAAAATAATAAAAAATGGTGTATTGAATTAAAACGGAAGAAATAATATGTATGATTCCGCGCATAGCGCGGGGGCACAACTAGTTACTTACATAATTAAGCCTCATCGTTGACCTTCTCCGTACGTCGAAATTAAAATTGCTGCAACTCAATGTTTTTAACAAAATTCCAAAAATTTAACATAATTAAAGACGACTCCGTTTATTATTTTAGCAATATTCCAAAAATTCTTCTTCATTTGTCACGTGATTAATATTACGCAGCGCATGTCGCTCATATGGAGTGTGCACGTTAAAATCTATATATTATATAAAAGAGTAGTTTAACGGCTATTTTTTCCCGCCGTAATTTAAAATTTAGTTATTTTTTAAATTTTGGTTATTATATATCAATTCAATTCTACCAAAACGTGTTAAACAAAAATAATTATACCAAAATGTGGTTAGCAGTTTTTTGTTTCCAAAGTTAAAGTTCCATTTTTTTTTCTTTTACTGTTTTTCACTTTTTTTTTTCTTTTTAAAAATCGTGTAATTTAAATAACAATAAAATATTGAATATGCATATCAAATTAAAGATCATGAGATTAGCTTTAATTTCATATATAATAGATATAACATAGATTTAAAATAATAAAGATATTAAAATTCAAAATTTCAAATTAAATTGTCTTCTCTCTCATCTCTCTGATTTTAGTTCTTTTTCTTAAATGATCTATTTTCATTTGATATTTTTTTTTAATTTTCGTTATATCATTTACTTATTTTTTCATTTCAATATTTTTTTATCTTTTGTTAAAAAATTTATCTTCTTTTTTGTGCATAACATGTTTAAGTTTGATTTCATAGATATATTTGAAACTTTTTTTGCTACGATTTCATGGAAATTTTAAGAATTTTTAAAATTTCAGAATCATAAAAAGTAAATTTAAAATAAATAAATTATTTTGACTTTCCTTAAAAATTTAAAATAATTTTTTTAACTTTCCTCCCTACTCTCTTTAACGATTTTTTTAAACCCTCCCTCCATAATGAAATGTTTACTTTTTTCTACTAAATTTGTTTCTATATAAGTATTTATTTTTATTTTTGTATTTTAAAAGGTAAAATAAGTAGATACCATGTTTTGTGTTTTACATATTATTTTGATTTAATAGTTTAGAATATAAGAGAGGTGAAGGAAAATATATTGGTTCATTATATAACTCTCTTTTTTATGTTATATTAATTTTAATATAACTTTGTAGATGAATAATTGGTTATAGATATATTAAAAATATAATTTCAAATATAATTTGGTTATTTATGTTTGTGTATAAAAAGAATTTATTTATTATGACTTGTAATATTCTATAATAATAGTAATACTAATTTTATCAAATAATTTTTAATTATTTAATAACTATAATTATCATTACATTTTATATAAAGTCGAAACTTTACATTTTCAAATTTGAATTTTCATTGAGTAAATGATGTTGATTATTTTATTTTTAAAACATAGGAGTAGTATTTAACGTTTGCTTATATTTTATTCTCTTTAATATTTATATTTATTTATTAATTTTATTTATATGTAATGGACCCACTTATGTGCGAATTGATTACTGTATCTAATTTGTATTTGTTGATCGAACAATAGAAGGAATAAGAGAAGAACAGGGAAGGGAATAGAGAGAAGAAAAAGATAGGAAATCAGATTTCATTACTTGCCCCCTTCTCCAAGCCACTCGGTACAAATACTAAAACTTTTCTTGGAAAATAAAGATAAAAGAAAATAGCTAAAAATGAAAAAGGTCAAACACGCCTATGATAAAAAATAAGAACGATTCTTCAGCCACTTTTGTTGACTTCTTCAACCATTCCTTCCTCCAAAGTTGGCCCAAATTCCTTTGAATCCATTTTCGTAACAATACTCCCTCCATTTGGAGATCCTTGTCCGCAAGGATCAAAATCTGGAAACTTGCGCCGGAGTAGCTTAACATCTTCCCAGCTAGAAGACCCCTCGTCACCGTGAGCCCACTGAACCAGTGCTTGAGGAACCTCCCTGCCGTCTCTGGTAACAATACGGCGAGCAAGAATTGAAAAAGGTGAGACCTTGAAATGCCCTTCTGCGTCTAGATCCGCTAACTCAGTAGAAGGAATAATGTTTTTTTGATAAACATTTCTTCAGCAGCGAGACATGAAATACGGGATGAACCTTGGAGGACTCGGGGAGCCCTAATTTATAAGCGACGTTTCCAATTTTTTCCAGGATCTCGTATGGACCATAATACCTAGCAGCCAACTTCAAGTTTTTCCTCATGGAGACCGAATTTTGGCGGAAAGGTTGAAGCTTGAGATACACAAATTCCCCAGCTTCGAAGGTACGCTCGCTTCTTTTTCTATCTGCAAAAAACTTCATTCGAGCTTGAGCCTGTTGTAAATTTTCTTTAAGAATGTGGACGGTATGTTGCCTTTGAGACAGCCACTCCTTGACCTCCTGGTTTGAAGTATTTAAATAAGCTCCTAATCCTGTATGGGGAGGAGGGATACCATAGAGAGCCTGGTAGGGAGTAAGTTTGAGACCACTGTGAAAATTGGTATTATACCAGTATTCAGCCAAAGGAAGCCACTTTGCCCATTGTTTAGGATGGGCACCCACCATACAACGTAGATACGATTCCAGACACTGGTTAAGCCTTTCCGTCTGTCCATCCGACTGAGGATGATACGCCGTGGACATGTCCAGCCGAGTACCAATCGATTTGAACAACTCTCGCCAAAATAAGCTAGTGTAAAACCTTATCACGGTCAGATACAATACTGATCGGTGGGCCATGTAATTTGTAGATGTTATCCAGGAAGAGCTTGGCAACCGACTAGGCAGAAAAATGATGAGATAGAGCTAGGAAATGACCATACTTACTCAACCTGTCCACTACTACCAAGATCACATTTTTACCCGCTGACTTAGGCAGACCCTCAACAAAGTCCATTGAAATATGAGTCCAGACCTTATCTGGAATGGGTAAGGGTTGTAGTAACCCCGAATAAGAAGAGTGATCAGCCTTGTTCCTCTGACAAATATCGCATTCTTTTATTAGAGATTCCACATCAGTCTTCATATGGGGCCAGTAGAAGAACCCTTTCAACCTGGTATAAGTAGCATGCACACCGGAATGCCCCCTGAAAGGTGTGTCATGCACCTCACTTAGTATAATCTGCCTGAGATTCGTGGCAGATCCAATAACAACCCCGCCTTTGAACTTGAGAATTCCAGCAACCACACTAAAGTTAGGATGAGCAGAGGGATCAACTAGTTTAGTAGCCAAAAGCTGAGAAAAATAAGAATCACCAGCATAACTTTGTTGTACCCTTTGCATCCATAAGGGCACCACTGTTGTGATAGCAAAACAACTCTCGTTATCCAGTGGGTATCTAGACAAAGCATCAGCCGCCTTGTTTTCCACCCCCTTTTTATACTGGATTTCATAATCCAGCCCCAAAAGTTTGGTCAACCACCGTTGCTGAACAGGGTTCATTACCCTCTGATCCAGTAAGTGTCTAAGGGATTGCTGATCAGTTCGTATAATAAACTTATTCCCCTGTAGGTATGTTCTCCATTTTTGCACAGCCATAATCACAGCAAGAAACTCCCTCTCATAAACTGACAGAGCTTGGTTTCTAGGACCAAGTGCCCTACTCATGAAGGCAATGGGCCTCTTATTTTGCATTAATACAGCGCCAACACCCTTTCCACTAGCATCTGTTTCCAATATGAAAGGCTGACTAAAATTCGGTAATGCCAAAACAGGTGCAGTAGTCATGGCTGTTTTTAGCTCCTCAAAAGCCTTGGTAGCTTCAGCTGTCCACCTGAAACTCTCTTTTTTGAGCATATCAGTAAGAGGTTTACTGATAATACCATAGCTCCTAATAAATTTTCTGTAATAGCCAGTTAAGCCCAAGAACCCTCTTAGTTGCTTAAGAGTAGCAGGAAGTGGCCACTCTTTCATGTTAATAACCTTCTCAGGGTCAGTGGAAACCCCATCCTCTGTAATGACATGGCCTAAGTATTCCACTCTTTGTTGACCAAACTGACATTTACTTTTCTTGGCATACAAGGTATTTGTCCTGAGGATCGTTAAGACTGTCCTCAGATGCTGCATATGTTCTTCCCAAAATTTGCCGTACACCAGTATATCATCAAAAAAGACAAGCACAAACTTCCTCAAACATGGTTGAAATACTTGATTCATGAGATATTGAAAAGTGGCCGAGGCATTACATAAGCCAAAAGGCATCACTAAGAATTCAAAATGACCATGATGTGTGCTAAAAGCAGTTAGATACTTATCCTCAGCCTTCATTCGAATCTGAAAATACCCTGACCTTAAATCCAGTTTGGAGAAGAACTTAGAGCCATGTAGTTCATCCAACAGTTCATCAATCAAAGGTATAGGGTAATCATGCTTTATTGTGAGAGAATTTAGATACCTGTAGTCTACACACATCCTCCAGGTGCCATCTTTTTTCTTAACAAGTATAACTGGAGAGGCAAAAGGACTTTGACTGTGCTGAATAATTCCAGAGCTTAATAATTCTTGAACAATTTTCTCAATTTCATCCTTATGACTATGATTAGTCCTATAAGGGTATTGATGTTTTGGTATGCTACCTGGTTTCAGCAAAATTTGATGCTCAACATTCCTTTCAGGTGGAAGGCACTGGGGCTCTGTAAATATATCACTGAATTCCTCCAATAATTGGGTCAGTTCAGCTGGGGACTCAGAGATACCTGCTATAGAATCAGATGTTACAAGGTACATCTCTTCTATATCTTCCATATGATAGTGTACCATTTGGAATAAGCTCTGGCAGCTAATATGTTGAAATTGTGCTGCATCCTAATAGCTTTAAGTTTTACCTTTCTCCCTCCTGAGAAGACTGAAAATGTCATTCCCTTGTAATCCAATAAGATAGGTGTACAAAATTCCAACCAATCACTACCCAAAATTAGATCATACCCTTCATTAGCCAAAATTCTAGGTGAAAAAGTGAATTGTTGGCCTTGTACCTCCCAAGAAAAATCTGGGGCTACCTTAGTACTAGTAAGTTTCTGCCCATTAGCTACTTTGACCAGGATTGGTCTCTCATGCATCACTGCCACCCCTAACTCCTTAGCTACCCCCTCTTGTAGAAAACTGAGGGTGCTCCCTGTATCCAAAAGAATCTTTAACTTCCTTCCCTTAGATTCCCCAATAACTCTCATAGTCTTAGAGTTGGTATTCCCCATTATGGCATTCATAGTCATATGGATTTCTTCAACATGTTCCAGTTCCCCAGTGATGAACTCCACTTCATCTCCATTATTTTGAAGATGGCAAAATTCCTGGTCTTCATCCATGGTAGTATAGAAAATCCTATGTTTGCACTTATGCCCTGGTGCAAACTGCTCATCATAGTTGTAACATAAACCCTTCTCCCTCCTTGCTGCCATCTCAGCACTAGTTAGTAGCTTCACTTGTGTCTTAGTGCTGTTGGGGGTATTTGGTTTGTGTACCACAGTACCCTCTGGTCTCTTATACCCAGTACTCACGTTTTGGAAGGCCTTAGGAGCCGGTCTAACCCTTTTAGACAGAGCATCCAATGTGAAGAGTTGCCTCTGCCCAATTTCAATAGCTTCTTGTAGAGATTTTGGTTTAAATAACAACATAAACCCCTGCATTTCATCAGTAAGGCCACTAATGAAGCTAGCCACAAAGTAGTCCTCAAAATAGTTCATACTGTTGCTAAGCAATAAACAAGACCTCAACTCCTCAAATTTATCCACATAATCGACATAGGTGCCTGTTTGCTTAAGGTTTTTAAATTCCATCACGATTTTACCTTCATTCAAATCCTCAAACCGAGCTGCCACCACTTGTAGAAACTGCTCCCATGAAATATCCATGATATTCTCATTACCAAAATTCTGGAACCACTGTAGAGCTTTACCCTCAAAATTATGTATAGCCATTTGAACCATGTGTTCATCACTCAAGGCTGAAGTGAGCTTAAAATAGCTATTACACTTGATGATCCATGCTCTCGGATTAGATCCATTAAACTTTGGAAAATCCACCTTGTGTAATGAATTTCCAGAGCCATTATGTGAATAATCATTTTTAAATTTTGAAGAAAAAGCTGAGGATTTAAACCCACTACCTCCTGTTTTTGAAGCAAAAGGGTTTTCACCCAGAATTGACCGCTCACCACCTCCCTTGTTCAGATTCAGCAACTGTAATTTGATCTCGGCCAGAGTGTTCGAGAGATGCTCACACTTTTTGTCGATCCCCAACATTTTTTGGTCTACCTTGTTTTCGATGTTGGATATCTGCTCTTGTATTTTTTCCTGAGTAGTTGTTCTCATCATAGTTTCTGTCTGCAGGATATGATCCAGTCGTTTCTGCGCTTCCTGTATCTCCTTCAATCGAGTTCCATCAGCCATGATTGCCCAAGAATTGCTAAAGAGAAGCAAAACCTGTATGTGCGAATTGATTACTGTATCTAATTTGTATTTGTTGATCGAACAATAGAAGGAATAAGAGAAGAACGGGGAAGGGAATAGAGAGAAGAAAAAGATAGGAAATCAGATTTCATTACTTGGCCCCTTCTCCAAGCCACTCGGTACAAATACTAAAACTTTTCTTGAAAAATAAAGATAAAAGAAAATAGCTAAAAATGAAAAAGGTCAAACACACCTATGATAAAAAATAGTAAGAATGATTCTTCAGCCACTTTTGTTGACTTCTTCAACCATTCCTTCCTCCAAAGTTGGCCCAAATTCCTTTGAATCCATTTTCGTAACATTATATATATCGTTTAATTTCGATGCTTGCCGTGCATCGCACGGACGAGAATACGTACTAGTATTCAATGACTTGTCAGATATGTTTTTGGGGATAAAATGAATTGGAGTGTGAACGTTAAAATATTCAATGGCATGTCAGATAGTGTTTTTCGGGATAAAAACGAGTGTATTGTAATCACAAAGTCGTTAATGTTATAATTGAAATAGTTACAAATTCATGTTGGAATGGTAAAATTATGTAAAAGTAGTACTATTATTTTTAAGATAAGTAATTCTAATATCATTGATCACCCCTTCTCAGCTTGACTTGATCTGCATTTTTTATCGGACGATTTCATTCGACTTGACGTTATCTATTTTTGGCAAAAATAAAGGCAGTTAATTACATAATAAAAATTAAATATATGTTATTTATATTATAAATAAATTTTAAACAGGTGGACATAAGACTTTATACAATAAACAATTTACTTTTAATTAATTTGGCCAAAAACTAGGTCAAATTGTGTTAAACAATAAACACTTACTCTTAAGTAATTTGTTCAAAAGAACTAGATCAAATAAGACGGGAAGAGTAATAATTTGGTAGGTAAATTACAGTGTAGATCATAAGCGATTAACCTTTTTAATAAAATAGATTATTACAATTAAATACACGAATTGTCACAAAATTAATAAAAGAGATTCTGATGGTCAATTTCTAGCTTCATAGAAACCAATTTGTCCTTAATAGCTATAGAATGAAAATGTTATTTTATCTTAAAAGCAAAACGATATCTTTTTAATTCTTGTTATTTTTTTCTATATTCATTTCGACTTTTAGTGTTAAAATCCAGGTTAGCGTTACTTCTGCAATGTTGAAAATTGACATGCAACTTATGACAAATTGCGAACTCAAATAATAATTTAATTCAAGACTCCTTGGAGAAAGGATCAAGACATTTTGTTAAGAGATTGATTATTTCTTATTTAAAATTTTAATAAATTTGAATTTCCCTAAAGTAATTAAGAATGATCAATACTATACACAGTTACACACAGACTTTTTTACGTTAGCACATATGCATTTAAACCTCCTCCGTTTAAAATTCTCTTCTGTTCGAAATTAAACTGATAAAGCCTTTCCAATTTTCCGTTAACAGAGCAGCGGAATTCACAGACTGCAGAGATTCAATGGCGGCGGCTCTGCAGTATTTGGAGTCGCTGCGCAATGCGAACCCGGAGCTTTCCGATTGGTACGCCGCGCTTTCGGATCTCTACCAGCGTAAGCTACGGCACCAGCTCACCCTCGAGCTCGAGCAATTCGTCGTCCTCGCCGTATTTCGGGTACCAAAATTACCTATGCGAAACTCACAATTTTCATTTTCTGCTACGCGTATTTTGTTTGTGTTGGAGTTGGATCATTTTCCATGTTTTGAGCATTCGTGGTTTGTGTGGAGTTTTTTGGTCTAGGGTTTAGGACCTAGGGATTTCAATTCTGTTAATTTTAGCCATGAAGGTTTTGTTTTTAATCTTTTAATGGATCAGTTGGTTACTGAAGAAACACGCACTGTTTAGTGAATATGGATTACGAACTTCAAAACTAGAAATTACATTCTGTTCCTCTACTTGTTGCATTATTAATAAAAATCTTTTGGTTGTCGCATTTATACATTATGTTATCAGTATTTCATTCTTTGGTCATTGCATTTCGAAATGTTGCTTTAATGTTGCATTATGTTATCTGTTCCTCCCCTGCTTTTTCTGTATTCTGATAATCGTTATTTAATGTTGCTGGCTCAGGGATAGCCAATTTGGAAGTGTAAGTAAGAGCAATTCATTATTTTCGTTAAGCTGATTTTTTCTTTTGTAGGACTTGGCGTTTGATTTATCCCTGTCAGCATTGTTGGGCAAAAGCATCTACAATTTTGGCGAACTTCTTGCACGTCCAGTTGTAAGTCATTGACCTGTGGCAGCATCTGAGTTTTCTTTCCTTTGTGTCTGAATTACTTTCTAACTATTTCAATCAAATACGATGGTCGTCAATGTCAATGGATATTGTCTAATGTTGTTACAAAACAATAGGAGGATTTGGATGCTAAGCTCCTTTTTTTCGTGCAGTCCTAACTCCTAAATGTTAACAAAAAGATAAAATGGCAAAGAAACTTCTCCAATATTACAACTAAAACCACGAACCGATTAGTTTGGGAGAGTCCATTAGCTTGCAGCTAAATGATTCATATAGAAAAGCAATTCTGTGTTTTGAGATTTCGATAGCTTTTATGTTGTCTTTTCATTTGATCAATGACTCAGCAAATAGGATCTGTTTTCCCCTGCAACTTTTGCAGATTAAAAGTCTTCTAGGGACTATTTTTTAGTGGCTATATCATATTCTGGAAGCATTCAACTCTGGCGATTGAGTTCGTTATCAAGAACTTTGCCGTGTCCAGGGAGCTGCTCTGAGTAGGCAACCAATATTCGTCCATAATGAGAAAAAGCTTCTGGAATAGATCAACATTTTCTGTTTGATGGAGATTATCTTCAGGTTAATTAGGAAACTCATTGCTGTTTTACAAACTGTGTTGCATAAAAGGAATTGCTTTGATATATATCTAGCAAAATTCTTTATGCAGTCGTCCATCGAAAGCTTTTTATCTGCAAATGTTGTTCCTAAACCTTATCTGGTTGAAGTTGTCAGTAGCATGGACTCCTCTGTGAGACCGAGGAAATGCTTTCCCGCATCATCACAGTTGCCCAGTTTTATCATGGACTAGGTCAACACTTTTTTTTATATAAGAACCTTAAAATACACTGGTGGATTAATAATAAGAAAAGAAAAAGATGTAAGGATTTGTTTTTTGAAGACTTTACCTATGAAATCCTCGACGACAACAGACAACACATACGTGCTGCATTTGTAAGAGAATGGTTGCTCATCTCCGTCGTCCAAGAGCCTCTCTTGAGAGCTACAACTTGGATTTCTACAATTAATGATTTTATCGCAATCTATTTGTTGAAAAACATTTTCAACATCAGCCGCCTTGAGTTGTACGCCGAGGTAGGATAACATTGGAGCTAACTCATCTCCTTCCTCATTGCACATTGTACCTTTGGGTTTAATTCGGCCGGTTCGCATGTTGAACCAAGCGTCTACCACTTGGACCATGCGCGTTACATTTGTCTTCTCCTTGTCAACCTTTATTTCTTTCATAAAACTATGTATGCCGTTACAAATTGTTTGTGGCCAGTTAATGTTTCTGAACTTTTTTAAAGAGGCACCATAAACCATGCACCCCATTGGAATCTTCCCTTGGGACTTAACAGAAAGGACAAAAGAAGTCATGGTGTTAAGAAATCTTCTGAAATCATTATGGTTGTCCTCGGATTCTATGGTCATTTGTTCAATTAGTTCAGTCATTAATTTCAGAGAAACAGTTAGCCCTGCATCATAATCTTTACCATACTTTTTACAAAGGTTTACAAAATAGGTTGGCAAGGTTGAAACTCTTTCCTCATCATAGACTTCTCCTTCACATGGTAATCTTGTGAGGTACGCGATTTCCTCAGCGCACATTTTAAGATGACGGCCTTTAATAAGGAGCGTCTCTGTCTTGCTATCATACAAATCCACTAATGCTTCAAAAAGCACCATATTATTCTTCTTTTTTATCGGTGCTCCAATTAATTTATAGATATTCGATTCCTTACCGATATCTTTCTTTTCATTGGCATTAACAAAGTCATCAGCCTCACAAATTCTTGATAACCTAGATAAATTAGATCTGCATTCGAAGTTTTACTGATCTGAAATCAAGAATTTTGATATCCATATATGCAAAATATATGAATATTTTAACTAAGGATGTCAAAATTCTTGATTTCAGATCAGCAAAACTTCGAATGCGGATATAATTTATCTAGGTTAGCAAGAATTTGTGAGGCTGATGGCTTTGTTAATAATGCCAATGAGAAGAAAGTGATCTGTAAGGAATCAGATATCTATAAATTAATTGGAACACCGATAAAGAAGAAGAATAATCTGGTGTTTTTTGAAGCACTAGTGGATTTGTATGATAGCAAGACAGATGCGCTCCTTATTAAAGGCCGTCATCTTAAAATGTGCGCTAAGGAAATCGCGTACCTCACATGATTACCCTGTGAAGGAGAAGTCTATGATGAGGAAAGAGTTTCAACTTTGCCAACCTATTTTGTAAACCTTTGTAAAAAGTATGGTAAAAATTGTGATACAGGGCAGACCGTTTCTCTGAAATTAATGACTGAACTGATTGAACAAATGACGATAGAATCCGAGGACGACCGGAATGATTTCAGAAGACTTCTTAACACCATGACTTCTTATGTCATTTCTGTTAAGTCCCAAGGGAAGATCACAATGGGGTGCATGGTTTATGGTGCCTCTTTAAAGAAGTTCAGAAACATTAACTGACCACAAACAATTGTAATCGCATACATAGTTTTATGAAAGAAAGAAAGGCTGACAAGGAGAAGACAAATGTAACGTGCATGGTCCAAGTGGTAGTCGCTTGGTCTAACATGCGAACCGGCCGAATTAAACCCAAAGGTACAGTGTGCAATGAGGAAGTAGATGAGTTAGCTCCAATGTTATCCTACCTCGGCGTACAATTCAAGGCGGCTGATGTTGAAAATGTTTTTTAATAAATAGATTGCGATAAAATCATTAATTGTAGAAATCCAAGTTGTAGCTCTCAAGAGAGGCTCTTGGACGACGGAGATGAGCAGCCATTCTCTTACAAATGCAACACGTATGTGTTGTCTGTTATCGTCGAGGATTTCATCGGTAAAGTCTTCAAAAAATAAATCCTTACATCTTTTTCAGGTTCTTATATAAAAGAAGTGTTGACCCACCCAGTCCATGATAAAACTGGATAACTGTGATGATGCGGGAGAGTATTTCCTCGGTCTCACAGAGGAGTCCACGCTACGGGCAACTTCAACCTTTGGCAGACATTGTCTAGCAAAGGGGAGAAGATACTTCAAGGCGATGCTCTCGAGGAGGAGGAGACTCAGAGTGAAGCAGATACAAAGAGTATGATTAATCAGGACGATGCCCCAAAGAAAACAGGTGAAATGACTACTGCTGGATCAAGTGTGCATTTCTCAATGGAGTGCTCACTGATGAAAGTGTACGTGGAACAACCTCCAGAATTTGAGGTTGCTAGACCAGATTAGGTTTCGGGTTAATATATCGTTCATGCAATCAAGATTTATCATGATTTGTCTTCGCTGATGCAACCTTAGTTCATATATGGAAGTTGCTCCTCAGATTTGTTTACTCTTCCATTTGTTTTGCCGAACAATACACACAATATTACAGTTCTTCAACTTACAGTAAACAAAGATTATGGCTTGCCTCATTTTATAATATTTAAATTTCTTGTAATTTGAAGAGCTTATTAGTTTTAATGACCAAAATGCTTCTGACTTCTAAGTTCTGCATGACTGAATAAGTTATATGCAATTAGTTTAGTAGTTCCATGTTATAACAAATTTATCTTAATTCTTCTTTGAGTTATCTTAATTCTCAATTCTTTCCATTTTAATAGTATCTTTTATGAATATGCATTGACAGATAAATTTGTAACTAACAGTTAGTTATCCATCAGGGACTGATCAACTTCTCTGTTTCCTGTATGTTTCTCAAGTAAAGAAACTAGAAAAATAGATCAAGAATCTCAATTCTTCATACAGAGGCCTCTCGTATGAATCTCTGCCGCGTAAGCATCAAGCACTTTACCCTCTAAAGAAGTAGAAATAGATTTTTTATGTTTCCTTGTAATTACTTTGCAAGACTATGATCAGTATCAACTTGCCTTAGAAATTGTCTGTCTGCTGCATTAATCAGTAATGGTTAGGTTATTGATGTATTATTGGAAAATGTTATGAATTGGCATTTTATATGGTTACACTTTTCTTTAAAGCGCACGCAATTTACACACGATGTTATGCAGGTCCACTTGTGTTGAGGGATTCTCCCACTGTACAATCTCTTTGATTCCCTTCTCAATCTCTTTGCTCTCTCTCAATACTCCATCCATGCAATAAACCAATGCACCCAAACTCAATCCCACCCCATTCTTGGTCACCTCCTCCACACCATCACACCCATCCACGTGCCGGAGAAACGACGCCGCGCTCTTCCTCATCTCGTCCTCGTCTCTCCCCGACCACCGCCCCGACTTCCCCTTCTCCAGATCGAGGCCGCTCCTCCCCTTCTCGTACTCCTCCTCGAGGCCCGCAATCGATTTTACCAAAACAACCTCCTCAAAGCACTTCACCCCACAGCAAACAGCATCTTTAAACACCTTTAAATCAGCTTCCATCTTCATTGCAGCCTCTCTCCACACCTTACTATCCATGTTTCGAGATTCTTGCTCCACAAACCTAATCGCATGGCTCCCAAAATGCAAGAAATCCACCATTTTCAACAGAGACACCCTCAGCCTCCCATAGCAAGCACCATGAAAAGGCAAGAACCAGAAGTTGGGCTCTGCCTCACCTTCCTCAATGTACTTCCCAAGCTCACTCACGTCCAACCTCAGCTTCCTCAACCCCTCCTCCAACCTCAACCTCCCGGACTCGCAGTCGAGGCTCACGGCCTCCACGGCCTCGTGCAACGAGTGCAAGCTCGCGGAGAGCTGCAGCTTCGCCAGGACAGAAGCCCTGGTGGGCTGCAGCAGGATATCCACCATGATCGAGCACGACAGCCCGATGAAGGTCTCCACTATCCTCAAAATAGCAAAATCACTAGGGCTGCCGAAATTCTTCCTCCCCAAGATGAGCAGCGCCCCGATAGCCGCAGAGACCCCGCCGGCCTGGCCGTACATCCTGCTCTGCCGCAGGAAGCAGCTGAAGATGAACCACGGCAGCAGGGAGACGAACCTTATCTTCACGTAGCTCTCGAACACGTAGCAGCCTATCACCCCGTACACGGTGCCGAGCACCGTGCCCTGCGCCTTGATGTTCGCCACCTTGAACGTCGCCTCCCTCGACGAGGCCAGGCTGATGGCCACCGGCAGCCCCGACCAGAACCCGTTTTCCTTGCTGTATATCAGCCCGAAAAACACCGCGAATCCCAACGAGAGCGCACATTTTAGAGCAGGCATTAGCCTCCCTCTGTTGATCACAACGGGCCTCTTCTCCCATAGCTTCAACATCAAACTCTTCGTCTCTTTCTCCGATGCATTCGCCGTTTGTTTCTGGTCGTGATCGGAATTCGCAGATGGATTCGAGTGGAGGAGGAGCTTGAGGCAGAAGACGAAGAACAAAGAGGGAAAGTCCTTGAGATTCATGGATGCCGGCTGAAGTGTTTGGAGGAACTTGTTGTGATCCTTTTCGCCGCTGCCGCCGCCGTCGTCGGCAACTGAGTTCTGTGAGGCCAAGTTCTTGACTCGATGCAAGATTTGCTGCTCCAAACAGGGTAGATCGTGTTTGAGTTGGGTGTTCATTGGGGCGACTGGGAATTCAGAGCAGTTTTCGAGAGCATTTTCCATTCCTCTCAAGATTGTCTCGAGGCCTTGCAATGGCTGTGCTGGTTTTTTCTTGTATGCTTTTAGGAACTTGATTGGTTCTCTCTCCCATTGCATGCTTTCCTGTTCAAATAATCACAATTATCAACATCGTCTTCTTATTCATAGTAATGTTAGTAATTTAATATACTAAAGTAGTCATTTTCATATTGTAAACAAAAAAATAATCGCATTTTTGGCTCAAAGTTCTATTTTGCCCTTAATTGTCGAATTCACGACTAAATTCGCGATCAAACTTATTTTTGGTTGTGAATGTCCATTTTAAATAAGACAATTCGTAATAAAATCTATTCTTTGTTGTGAATTACTCTATTTAATAGAATAATTCACAACTAAACTTATTTCTGATTGTGAATTCAATAATTAAACAAGCGACTTTTTTTATGTTAGTGATAATTTTTTATATTTACTATCTTAAAATGGCTATTTTATATTAATTCACTCAATTAATTTGGAAGTAATGTATTGGTTAATTATGTTGTATTTATTACATACTTGTTTGGATCTGATGCAATGGAGAAGTTTATTTGCTGGCTTGTTGAGAGATTTGGCTTGAGAGATCAATGCCTTGGGTGATGCCTTGTCTTCTGCAGAGAATGCCTTGATGAACAGCTTCAATCTCTCCGATGCATTATCGATATACAGCTTGCTGTTTCCTCTCACCTGAAATTCAATAAATGTAAGAATGTAAGAATTCAAGACCAAGACATGTTTTTGCATGCAAATTTCATGAAACTTAATAATTTATATTTTCAAAGTTAAGTTATTTAACGAGTCTAATACTATTAGCTCAAACTTGGTTCTTCTATTTAAGGAGCTTCACTAAACCGAGCATGAACAACTTTTCTTGAACGGAATAGCTCGCAAATAATTTGGTACGTTTATATATGTGCATGTAGTTGTTAGAATTAAGTAAGTATCACCGTGCATGCAAACATTATTTTGGTAGTTGTTAGAAATTAAGTAAGTATCACCGTGCATGCAAACATTACTTTGGGTACGTACCTGCCGATAGGCGAGTCTGGGGAAGGGCAGAAGGAGGGCGATGACGCACGCGCCCACGCCGAGGGCGGTGCTGGTGGCGATGTGGAGCGGGTGCATGACGGGCTGGGTGTGGCCGCCGTTGATGAAGGCGACGACGTACAAGAGAACGATCTGGCCGAGGGCGATGCGCTTTGCGATGAGGTGGGTCCCCTCCGGCAGGGCCACGAAGAAGGCGCTGGCGGCCACGGCCGCGGAGGTGGTGGTGGTCGTGAGCCTCCCCGGGCCGATGAACCAGAGGCTCACGATGCCCGGGAAGACACCCAGCGCGGTGGCGTAGAGCGCCAGCCAGCAGCCGCGCAGGGCGTCGCCCAGCGTGGCGTCGGTGACGACGAGGATCACCGTCACGTAGGAGAAGGCCGGGAAGGCCACCTGCTTGTTGATGTAGGCCGGGCCGTAGAGGGTGGCGACGCCCACGATGGTGCACGCCAGCGCCGTGCGGAAGGCGGAGGCGAGGCAGCGCCGCCATATGTCTCTGGCGCGGTCGTGTTGGTATTGTGGGGCCATTGTCGAGGAACTGTAAAGTGATGTGGTGTGGAAGTTTGATGAATGAGGAGAAGAGAGGGAGGAGTTTATGTATAGGGAAGAAATATGGGGGTTTTCTTGTTCTTTGATGATGACAAAGGGTCAAAATCTATTTTTGGAAATATTATAATGTGGGAAGTTCGTTAAAGTAGAAGTTTTAATTTGTTAGGTTATTTGTCTTAGTTTATTGGAGTGTGAGATTTCATGAAATTCTTGAAAATGGGTAGAAAATGAAGAAAGCAAATCTCTTAGACTGCATATCGGTGCAGTGAGTGCGGTTATATCTTATGTAAGCAATATGGATACCATAAAGCTATGTCATGGATTTCTTTGGTGGAGCTTCTGTGTGCTGCGTGTATTTACTATATTATATGGGAATAAGATTCAGTGTACCACACTTTATGTCTCACTTTGTGTCCCACTTTTAATTTTGTTTAATTTCTTATATATATTTTCTTCAATTTCAACTTTTTATGCTTTAATTTAATTTTGTGATTATTAACTAGGATTTATTCCATCAATCTAGGGTATATAATTATTTTTTATCATTTAATTTCACTTTTATTAGCTAATAATAGGTTGATAAATTCAAAGTCATGGTATATGCTTTTTAAAAAATTTAATTTTTTGAAATAAAAATTAAATATAATTCATAGTATTATAATAAATTTTATTTTTATAAAAAATATTTTTAAAATAATAGATATAAGCATGGGACACAATGGCACACATAAGATTGTGGGACACTGGATCTCATCCCATAATATGTATATAGAATTGAGATCACATGTGAACATTCATTTTAAGTGCTCTTTTGGTTCAAGTATAGAAATGAAAAGGGAATTAATGAAATTAAATAAAAGAGTGGAATGCTAACAATAACCATTATTTTTATTAAGTGTTTGGTTTAGCAATGTAAATGAGTCATTAATTATAAGATATACCTCCTTTCTTTTGTTTCCCCTCTATTTTGAGGGGTAACAAATTGGGTGATTGTGTTACCCTCAAGTAAGGGTAATGGTTAATTCATTACACAAACCAAACATCAAGTAATTGATTCAATTAATTGATTCCCTTTCCAATCTCTAAAAACACACAATCAAACGTGGGCTAAGTATGAATGAAGTACTTTGAATTTTTATGATCTAATTAATAGCCAAGATTAATGGTAATTAACTCCCCCCCCCCATAATAGATCAATGTAACGCATGATTAGACATTCTCATTTGAATTCAAATCTTGGAAGGGCCAAGATTTTTACCATATTAACTGGATACAACTATTCATTAATTATACTTAATTTACATATAAATTTTAATGATTTATTCGTTATTTTCATTTTTCACGAAAAAATAAATAAATAGAAATAGCAGACTCTATCTATATAGATACAAAGTATGTATGCAGCCCATCTACCCACTTTGTTTCGACTGCCATTAAAGAAAGCTCAAAAAGAGGGATTGCAGCAGGTCTCTCTGACCTTGCATTGTGGGATCCCACGCAACGCAATTAACCTATAGACATTTCTCGATCGACTCTCTGAAAATATACATATTAATATTTATATACTATTAATTAGATAAACGCACAATGTATTTTTGGAATATTAAAGAATAGGAATCCCGTTTGTTGGCGTTTTTTAATGCTTGTCGTCGCTACAAAATCTGCCAGTAGGAAGAAAGAAACCAAAAAGGAATTGTGTTTTGATGCATCTATTAATATTCTATTACGACGAGATTTAGTTAGCTTATTATAAGTAGGAGTCAGATTGGTTTGATTTAATGAGAAATTAATACCTTTATTCACATGTGCGTAAGTGTAGTGCTTAGTGAAATCGTCACTAATTTGGTTTTGCATTAGTGTGTTACACAAGTGTTTAAAGTGGATAAATATTGAGGACCCTACTATTTTAACTAGATTAAGCTAATTAAGAAGCAAATGAGAGAGAGAGAGAGAGAGAGAATGTGTTGTAGTAATTAATTTTTAGAATGATCTTAAACTTTCTTTTTCAGGGTCAATTAGGATGGCTGTAATAAATGCTATTACAGCACATAATGATAATTATCAAGTTCTTCCACTTTACGTATAATGATAATTATCAAGTTCTTCCACTTTACATAGAGTTTTTTTTTTTTTTTTGACAGCAGTTTACATAGAGAATTAGTACGTAATTCGTCAAGTTTCGACAAAGAATTATTGAATTTTTTTTATTATTATATTTAGAATGTATTCTGTATTTTTTTCATATTTAAAATATATAAATGCTAAAGTTAATTATAGATGATGCCTATTTTCAAAACGTAAAGATAGAACTTACTCATCTAAAAAAATTATATAAAATATATTCACAATATTTTAAATGAATTGACAAAAATTCCTCTAATAAAATAGAGATAAAACTAAACAAAAATAATTTAAAAAAAAAAACTAAATAAATATTCCTTTAATTATATGCAGTTCCTTCTATTAATACCACCTCTCATGCCTATAACTCCTCAATTTACCGTCTACAATATCAAGCTGTTTGTTGTTGCTCGACGCTCTCTTTTAAATTTGAAATGTCTCATGTTACCGCTCATCTTTCTCTCTTCTCTCGGATCTAAAATGTCACTGCTCGCTGCTTCTGGTATAAAGAAGATGAATTATCCACTGTTTATGCACATTGATGCATAATTACTGGCCTATACGTAAAGAAACTTATTCTTTAATAAATTACAAAATATGTTTAGACTATTTTATCTTATTTTTATTCGCGCAAATGAGAGTTTTTGTGTAAACTTATAAAGGCTGCGAGTCCATTTGCTATTGCAACGAGGCCCCATCATTATCTACATGAAAATGCCTTTACATAGTAAACGTGCCCTTATCATTTTCGCATTATGATCATTATCTAAATATTTAGTCAAAATTCAAAAATCATAGTCTAAATGAATCAATGAGATGCAAGATTTGTTACTAAGTGCTCTATAAGTCATCAAAGAAGACAATGGTGTTATACTTTAGACTCACTGAGATTGCATCAAACCCCTAAATTGCCAACATTAATTACAATTATTTCAAGTAAGATTACTTTATTTGTTCACTAATCTCATACAATTTTCACGATTTAGGAGTCGTTTGATTTGCAGTTTATGATTGATTAGGATTAACATTATCTTGAGAAATTAGTGTGGATTAGTGTGGATTTATATTATTTCATGGGTGTTTAATATCATGGCTACTTAATCTTATATTGTGTTTGATATCCATAGGATTATGTTGGATTATATTATCTAATACCAAAACTATCCTCATATAATTTTAAAAAGAGTAAATATATAAAACTATCCACTTTCATATTGTAAAGATAAAAAATGTCCACTAAGATAAAAATAATAAAAACTGTCCACTTTTTGATTGAAAAGACAGAAATACCCCTCTCCTAAAAATAAAAATTTCTCTCAATCGTCGGATACTCTCTCTCTCCCTTCTTCTCCCTCTCTCTCTCTCTCTCTCTCTCTCTAAATCTGCGAATTCTATCTCTCTCTCTCTCTTTCATCTCTCTCTTCACTCTCTTCTCTCTCAGCTCTCTGTCGCCCCGTCGCCGCCCTCTGATTCTCGGCAAGCAGCGGTTACAAGGCTGCCACCACCGCGATTCTGGGTCGCTTGAGGCCGAGCAGTCTATCGCCGGAAAAAATGGCCTCTCTTACCAATCTCGCCCCCCCCCTCTCTGCTCCAGCCGACAGCAGCAGTCAGCCGGACCGCCGCCATCGCCGCCTCCCTCCTCCTCTGATTCTTTGAACGGCAGCCACAGCCAACCGGACCGCCGCCGTCAACAGCAGCAGCAGCTCTGCTGACTCCTCTCCGAACGACAGTAGCACCACCCATATCTTTCTCTCTTGACCGACGGACAGCAGGAGTCACAGGCCGCCTCCACCGCCGCCGCCGGTCCTCCCCCTCCTTATGCCGCCCTCATAAAACCAGTCGGAGCCCTCCCCCTCCCCAGACTCACGCGCACACACACAGCCCCAAGTTTGTGTTTTTTTTCAGTTCTTTAATACTAACATTATTAGAAATGCAGAAAGCAAACATATTATGCAAGATGAT
The DNA here is from genome assembly GCF_028751815.1 of Salvia miltiorrhiza. NCBI lineage: Eukaryota > Viridiplantae > Streptophyta > Magnoliopsida > Lamiales > Lamiaceae > Salvia > Salvia miltiorrhiza. The sequence goes on from NC_080389.1 coordinate 8,205,353, forward strand.
GTATCTCTATAGTTGTAGCGAAGATAATAGTGATGTGTTGATGTTGCTGTGTTGGTGACATTTGGTTATGCGAAAAATGGCTTCTTGATTTAATGTTAGGAATGTTTCAACAGATCAAGATCTGTAACAGTGGTGAAGAGAGCAAACCTTAAGAAGGTTTCTACTATTTGTGTCCGTAGGAATTGGATTCCAAGTCTGGAATTCTGCAGAAATTCTACTATGATGGGATTTTGATGCTAATTTGCAGAAGTCTGAATTGTGATTATTGATTTTGTCATGTCTGTGTATGGCTTCGTTTAGAGGATGGAGATCATGAGTTGATGATTGAGCTTTTATTTATGGAGATTTATGGAGATTGTGTGGAGATTGTGTGAATGATTTTCGTTCTAAGATCTGTTGAGATTGTTCGGAGATTGAATGTTGAGATTGTTGATTCGAAGGAATTGTTGTATTTTAATTGTAGATTGAATTGATTCGAATAATATTTTTGTTGTATTTTGATTGTTGATTTAGAGGAATTGATGTATTTTGATGGTAGATTGAGTTGTTGTATTTTAGTTGTTGTACAACAATTTGATTGAGCTGTATAATTATTTTTTTAATGTTCTTAAATTCACAACCAAATTTATGAATTCACAGCAGCTTAATGTTTTTGAATTCACGATCACATTTATGAATTCACAACTTAATATTCTTGAATTCACAATCAGATCTATTAATTACAACTAAAATTCAAATTCACAATCAAAATAAATTCTAGTTTTAGTTGTGAATTCAAACTTTAAAAACTCAAATTCACAACTACTTGAATTCACAACCAAAATAAATTCTAGTTGTGAATTCACACTGGTTGTGAATTCACAACCAACATAAATCTAGTTGTGAATTAAATTTTGGTTGTGAATTCGTTTGTTGTGAATTCACAACCAAAAAATTCTAGTTGTGAATTAAATTTTGGTTGTGAATTCGACTGATTGTGAATTAAATTTTGGCTGTGAATTCGACTAGTTGTGAATTCACAAACAAAAAATTCTGGTTGTGAATTCGACTGGTTGTGAATTCTCAATTCACAACCAGTGTGAATTCACAACCAAAAAATTTTGGTTGTGAATTCACACTGGTTGTGAATTGCGGGATTTTTTAAAGGGGTGATGTAAAGTGGACATTTTTTTAATTTTTAATGTGAAGGGTATTTTGGTAACAGTGGACATTTTTTAAGTTTTTTATTTTAGTGGACATTTTTTATCTTTACAATATGAAAGTGGCCATTTTAAAAATCCACTCTTTTAAAAATATCATGTGTGTCCACCATTACTTGGGCATTTGCATCCATATGCGTGAGGAAGGGTAGCATAATTTTTATCCAACTTCGCAGTATTAAAGTTATCCGAGGGGGGAGGGCCGGATTATTAGTATGGGTTATTCCCACAAAATAGCATGTAGAAGTAGGATTAAGTAGGAGTTGACCACATTAATAGAACATGATATCAAACATCACACTAACATGTATTAATTTAATTTATCCTACCTATAAACCCATATCAAACAGGCCCTTACTATGAATGTTTCACCACAGTAAGTTGCGCGGACATGTTTTTATATTTTAATTTAAAAGATTATGATATGTTTTATCCCTTTTTTACTTTAAAAGTTTGAGCTACTTTCTGTTTCTGACGGTGGATTAATTAAAGCTAATTAAAATCCTTAATCCTCGAAAGTCTTGATCTCTCCACTTACATATTTACTTAGTGCTTTGAGCAAGAAGTATAGTATAACGTATAATGGGCTCGAATCTTTTGAATAAAATTTTGACTACTTAATTAATTAATATGAAAATATATTATCAATAAAATTCGTTATATACTTAAAAGTTGAATCCAAATTTCAAATTAAACTCCATATACGTCTCAATTACTCAAGTATATACTCAAGTATATATATATTTTTTTGTAAGTAAAATTCAATAAAAAATAAACGCACGAGGGGTGCAACCCAAAGCGAAATACAAAGATCAACAAACTGCCATCAACAACAGACTGCGTCCAAAACTACAACTCAAAACAGAGAGATGGATTACTCAAGTATATAACCGCTACGGACGGATAGTTTTCTACTTTTATGTGAGTAATGGTCTTATTGTATGCGGATAATTTATCCACCTTTGTGCGATATAAAGGTCTCACCTGCGTGCAAATTGCTTATTTGATTATAGTTCTTGTAATTCTTAAAAAATTATAAATGCTTAAGGTCAAAGACTCAAAGGTATTGAGTTCGAGTCCGGCACTGTCCCTGTGGCGCAGTATTTAAATTTCTTTATTTAATATTGTTAATTTATATAAAAAAAATTATAAATGGCGCATGACATCTCTCGTTTAATCATTGACAAATACATCATCTATTTTGCACATGGATAAACAGGATTTCGACTAGACGTTATTTATGTAAGCTGCTGACATATAATTTTTCTATATTTATTCAAAACTAGAGGTGTAATCCAAGTAAATGGCAATGTATTTGATTTGTAATAGTTAAATTATTCGAATACTCTGTATTCATATTTTATTGTTATTTAAATATTTGTCTTCGTATCTGATTATTATTCGAACTATCGAATTGAATTTGAATAGTTTCAAATAATTTAAATATTAATGTAAAATAATATTTTAAATAATACGAAGCAATAATCAATACATTACATAATAAACATTCAATAATAAATTATCAAGGCATTTAACACTCAACGACACATTTAACATACATTTACCTATTTGATGTCATAATTCTTTTATACAAAAAAAAAATGTTACCCGTGCAATGCACGAGGAAGGTAACATATATATATATGGAGAGGTTCTCACGTTCATGAATATTATAATTTTATATTTATATTTAAATATTAATTGAATTAAAAATAGTATTTGAATTCAAATTATAAAATTTCAAATATGAATATTGAATTGAACAAAATTATTTGAGTTGTTTACAACACTATGCAGAGATGAAATACAAAATGCCATAATATATATTTTTGCCAAAAACATATGAAATAAAATCAAAGTCCAAATACAGTATAAATAATAAATCAAGAAATATATATCTATAAAAATACCTTCGATTTTGAAAGAAGAAGAAAATGGTAGTGCCCAGTTTCTTATGCGTATGTCATAATCCATTTTGTAGCACATACGCGACATGAACAAAAAAAATAAAAAGTTGATGTTTTTGATATTTATGATTGATGATGATAATGAGGTATGCAAATTAGGATGCCCCATTTACTTTTGAATCGTACGTACCATCGCCTACCTAATTTTGTTTGATGTGGATCCAACTCAAATCTCAATTTTTCAAGAATGACAACTTCCCACCATCAAATATGCATTTTTTTTTAACACACTTTTATAAAGTTACTAGGTCATGAGATTAGTACCCTCTTTTTTCTCCTACAAAAATAAACACTTGCTTAATTTTTCATAGCTTTAAAAATAAATAATGGGATGGTAACCAATACACCGTAATAATTATCAATAAGGTTTGCTCCTTTTTTTTTCAACAGTTCATTGATTTAATTCTCACCATTTGTTTGTTCTAATTTATACTACTAGTTTAGTACTCCCTCCGTCCCCATCTTAATGCATTTATTTTCGGCATGAGAAAAAAAAAATATTAGTGTGTTAAGTGTGTAGGTAATAAAGTAGAAAAATAATAAAGTAGAAGTGTGTAGATAATAAAGTAGAAAAGTGATGAAGTAGAAGTGTGTAAGTAATAAAGTAGAATAGTGATAAAGTAGAAAAATGTGTAAGTAATAAGGTGATAAAGTACGTAATTAAGAAACTTTATTTTAGCTAATTATTACTATATTTGGAAATGCATCAAGATTCGTGTGACGACCCAAAAATGAATATGTATCAAGATTCGTGGGACGGAGGAAATACTCCCTCCGTCCCAGCTTTTTGTATCCACATTTACAACTAAAAGTGGATACAAAAAGCTGGGACAAAGGGAGTAATTTTTAGTTGTTGATTTCATTGTCGTCTAATTTGTACTAACTTGATTTTATTGTAATATATATTTAATTTAATGATATGATATGCATCTTATATATACTAATATAAAAGGTGTCTTAAGCACAAAATATAGATTGACTATTATATTCTTATTACATACTCTCTTCATCCCAACGAAATTGAGTTATTTCCTTTTTTGAAATATATTAAAACTACTTTTTCATTAATTTTCTCTTTCATTTTACTTTTTCATTCACTTTTTCATTTCACTTTTTCACTATACACTAGCTCCTTAAATCCTGTGCAAAAAAAAAACATCTCACATTCGCTGTACAGAGGGAGAACTATTTTATTTTAAGGGTAATTTTGTAAATGAAATATAAGAATATATTAATTCATTACATATTACACTAAATCTATTTGATATATATCTATAGCTATTTGATAAGGCTTATAAATAAATATCTAGATTCAATAATATATATTTAAATATATATATATATATATATATATATATATATATATATATATATATATATATATATATATATTAATTCATTAGATATACATTAAACTTCTATCTGATTTAAGCTTCTGTGCTACTACATATTTAAAATAATATATTCATTTATATTTAAAGAAACTATACATAAATATCTAAATTATTAAATTTACATAAAAATTCTATCTCATTCCATCTTCCATCACTACATTAAAAACTATATTTATGATTTCACTTCACTTTTCTACTAAAAGAAGAAAAATTAGACCCAAAAATATTATAACATCATATTAACTAATTAGATGTACATTAAAAATTTATACAATAATTTTATCGTCCATCGCGTAATTAATTAAAAAACCATCTTCAATTTTATATTAATCACGATAAGAATAGTTTTTTCAATTTTTCAAATTTATTACAATTATTAAACCCTAACAATTTATTAATGTGAAGTTTATAAATTGTGTGCAATGCACACACTCTCTGCTAGTATCTAAGAGAATGTCGTAATAATTAATTAATATTTTGTAAATTAAAGACATTTTATGAGAAAAATTAAAGGCATACTTAGGCACGGACACAAATATATAGTATCATGTTGAATGTGTAACCTCTCATTTAACACAATAAAATTAAACATGATAACCTATAGAGAAATCAAGGAACGGTCTTTTACCTATCTCTCCTCACTCGATACAACTTCATTATTAATAAAAAAAATTATAGATCAGATGCAAAGACATTTCATTGTTACAGTTGGTACAAAACACTCAGTGGTGTGTGTGAAAAGGACAGTGGAGGGTGTTTGGCTAAGCTTATTTTAAAGAGCTTATAAGCTCTTGGAGCTTATAAGATGTTTCAAGAGCTTATAAGATGTAATTTTTAAGAGCTTATAAGTTGTCAAAGTGTTTGGATAATTGAGCTTATAAGCTAGAGAGAGAATTTTTTGTTAGAGAGAGAAAATCGAAGAAAATGACCTTGAATGATATATAATGAAAATAATAAATTATAGTTGAAAAATATTTGTAAAATGATTGTTGCATATGAGATTATAAAAAAATAAGTTGGGGTAGAGGAACTTATTTTTTTGGGAGTTTATAAGCTCTTGGAGCTTATTTTTGGAGCTTATAATATATTTTGCCAAACACTTTGAAGGAGCTTATAAGCTCCTAAACAGCTTAGAAGCTGTTTTTTTAAGGAGCTTATAAGCTCAGCCAAACACCCTCATGTCACTTCTGTTATTTGTTCGAGCCTCGAAAAGGCCACAACATTCGTACAATTTCTTTTTCTGCTTCTCAGAAATTCAAGTGGAGCCAATTGAATATTCATGAGAGAGAGAGAGAGAGACAGAGAGAGAGAGCTGTGGTATTGAAGCAGTAGCTGCCACCACAAATTCTTGGAAGCCACATGTTTTATCCAAAGTGGATTCCAATTCACATCTTCGCATTCAAAAAATGGTTACTCATTGGTACATTTGTGTTTAATCATCAACTGCAAATTAGAGCTGGGCAACTAATCCGGAAGCGGCGAAACGCTTCAATTTTCAAATAATATTTGAATTGGATTTCCATTAGGAGCACTAACTCATGCTTCTACTCCCATTATCACTACCTACAAATTCATCTATTGTTAATATGCACAGCACCAACCTCTAACAAAATATCTGCTAGAATGCAGGCAGAAAGTAAAACTGAGACGCAGAGAATCGTTCAACAGAGTTAAAAAAACTACAGCTTTGGCAACTAATGCATACCATACATACCTGTGTCTTGAGCTAGCGCGTTGTATGCAGGCGCACAGACTTTCTGGAATCATCTCTCGGTTCTTGGCCTCTATGGTGCCTGATTCATAACCTGGCACCAATAGAAGGAAAAGTTCAGACTAATTTTCCATAGTCAGATGTTTTTCTTGAAATAAAGTAGTACATTTACAATTCTACAAAACAACTGGGAAAAACAGTTTAGCAACTTAAAAAAATAGAATATTAGGAAAGTAACCTTGTGCAGAAGTGGAGCATTGTTTTATCTTCTGTGTAATTTTTCTTGAAATAAAGCTACAATGTCTAGCTAGATGCTTGCTCCTACAAAACAACTGGACTAGGGATTTCCTCACTGCTTCTCTTGCCAGTTCTATGTGCCTGTTGAAGTAATTTTCTCCATCATTTCATAACTCACTCTTGTAACTTCTTTTGTCGTTAGAATGGGGAGAAATAGGATTTAACTTATAACTGACCTGACTGCCTAAATAGTTAGTCATGCTGTAATCAGCTTGTGGGTTTTCGAGAAGGCCCATTGTGAACTTAACTCTTGAGTATTCTCTTCACGGCATCATCAATCCGGCTCATCAGAATGGACTTACTTTTCACTAACGAAGTTAGTCCGTTCATGAACTCAGTATAGTTATCCGGGATCATGACCTGGAATTTACAGCAACAAAAACAAACATTATTTGTCGACTGACTTAGACGTGGAAATGCAACGGCAGCAATTATATAGTATATAGCAACGAACCGTTTCGTTTCAATTCCTGCTAGAATCGAATATGTGTAGTTGGCATGAGGCGGATCAGTTATTAGGTCTATGTCCTTATAATCCGAGATGACAAATCCCTGATATATATATTATATATGGGGTAATGTCAAGAAAGTTCACTTTGTTAAATAAATTAAAAACTTAAACAGAAGATGATGAGGTTGGTCACTCTGAAGCATAGAGTTTTCTTGAGAAAACCAGTGATGAGATTTGTGTTAGCTGCATCTTGTCTCCGTTGAAGCTGGAGTAGGAGACCATGATAGTGGCGACGCCCTTGGTTACGGAACATTATGAAAATAGCCTTGTACAGAACTGGAGCATTGTTTCATCCTCCCCTGTAAAAAGTAGAAACATAATTGGAGCATATCCAGGTTGGTTTTCTGTCCAATCATGCTCCTTAGTGGAGAGGATGATAACATAGATTATAGGCACTTAATCAAAACGAGCCATTGGAGTTTCTAAAAGTTTAAACAGCATAAAGCAATTCTTATCCCACCTGCATACAGGAACCTGAACTCAGCCTGACCAGCCTAAAGTGATAACATAATTGAAAAGTAAGCTCGAAACTAAGTTCATGTAGATTTCTTCAGAAAAATTCAGAAATCCTTAGTAAGATTGTCGGCACTTCATGATACTCCACAATTTCACAAATCAAGCCAGTTATTTATGCTTTATTTGCTTCTTGTTCATCATCCGCGTAATTACTCAGAAACACAAACAAGAACCTAAAACATTGCTCAGGTGGATAAGATAAGGTGATAATTTTAGTACAAGTTCAAGAAATACATGCATTTCTTGTTCACAAAGCACATTGAAGTACTCTCTTTTCGGACCCCAATCGAAATTGACCATACATACAGCATGTATCAAACAATTTGGCTGCTGCAATTGTCTCTGAAATGTAAACACATTTCAAAGCACAACTATATAAAGCCATAGGCAACATCAAATTTCACATACACCAGAAACTTCAAAAATCTTCCAATGTAAAACACATGAAGTAAACATAGAGGAACATAAAACAAAATTTTACAACAAATGGATAGGCCGGAACAAAACTCAATCCAAACTTTCAATATGTTAAATGATGGTTACCCTAAACTAAAAACTGGGTATAACTATGACATGTAATGTTATCTTTAATCTCATCCAAATCTTTAACATCTCACACTACTACCATTGCAGCACTGATCTTTTTTCCCACGAGCAGGCTTCTTTGAGTAAGAAGAATTCCACTCCCCTCCATCCTGCGCATAATAATCCATCGGATAATCCACACCCTTTTGCCCGTTGTCATTTCCACAACAACCTTCCTTCATGGCCCCTTCCAAACTATCATTACATACTGGTTTCCTCTCCCACCACCCGGCCAAATCCCCGAGTGCAATCTCAGCCTCGAAGGATGTCAGCAACGGCTTCTTAAACGCATCACCCCAATCAATAGACAATCTGGGGCACGCAATCTGAACCCAAGCATCCACTGCATCGCCAAACAGCTCAATCTTCTTAGGCGACAATTCGGATATCAAAACCACCATATAATCCAATCCTTTATCCCTCATTTTCCCTTCCAACCTGTTCAACACCACAGGATTCCCTTGCCTGCCTAAGGTCCCCAACACAATACCCCACGTTTCCGCCCCTTTCGCCCTCTCTATCGCATTTCTCCTATTCCCCTTCATCCCCTCATGATCATACTCCTCCAAGAACAACTTCCCCAAATAAGGATCATACCTAAACGCCTTAATATCCGGATTCGCAATCATAAACGCCTCCAAATGGAACCTTCCATCCGCCACAAAGATAATCACATTGTCCTTCCCCGCAGAATCATGTAATTTCACGCTTGGCGCAGTGCACCCGAGGACTTCCCCCGCAGAAAGGGGCTTCGACTGGGGAATTAAAACCCTGAACCCTAAATTCTCCAGCTCCGGCTTCACCGCGCGGATCGCGTTCGAAAATTGAATAGTTCCAGCCATGACGAAATTACTGATCTGATTAGGGCTAAAATTGTAACTCAGCTCGTGCAGGAGCTTCCGCGTGTTGATGGCGATCTCGACGAAGATGTAGAGCACAGGAACGGTGGTGCAATCGATGGGGACGAGGCAGCTGTGGCCGAAGTGCACGAGCAGGTGCACGTCGAGCGCGCGCGCGGAAAGGTCGTCGACGCAGCAGGCGCCGTAGGTGACGTCGCCTAGGATGAAGCAGTGCGCGACGGAGGCGAAGGTGGTGAGTATGTCGGAGATGACGAGTGAGTACATGAGGAGGCCCTCCGGGAACTGGAGAGCGACGCGGGTGGCGTTCGAGGAGCGCACGCGCCAGATGATTTTGTGGATCTCGAAGTTGTAGTTGGCCGGGAGGAGGGAGATAGCGGCGTTGAGCGCCGCGTCGTTGAGGATTGAGTCGGGGACTTGGTTCTTTACGAAGCGCTTCGGCCGCGGTTTCGGCGGAGGCTGCTGTTGCTGCACTAACTGGTCGTCGGCGGTTGCTTCAGCCATCGTCGGCGGCCGAAGACTGGTTACTGTGAGAAGAAATACGCTCGAGTGCGTGTCGGCGATTTCCAGCTGCTGATAAATTTAGACTTGGACTCTTAACCTTGGGCCATTTGTAAAGCCCAGCACTAGCATACCTCATATTTGGGTTTGATTCTTTATTCTTTGACTTCGCACAACTTATATCTTTGGTCTAAATATATAGTATTAAACCCTAAATTATACCTACTTTACTGAAAATATTTCAAATTATAAAAAATACTTTTAAAAACTTCAAATTATTAAGTTTATATCTAAAATATCCCGCATTCAATTTTTCAGTCCCCAAAATCATGATGTGGTTCGCGCGGATGCCATCGTATGATTTATATTTTATTTCCGTAAATGGCATGACACAAAATCACATCATTTTTATGTCATATCATTTAAAAAAATTAAGTCGATGTTGGGAAAACTGACCTTTTGTGTTTTGAATCAGCTGACGTGAGACAAAACGACGTTATTTTTTTAAATGATATGACACAAAACAACGTTATTTTGTGTCATGTTATTTAAAACAATAAAATATAAAATACACGATGATATTGGGAGAGTCACGTCATAAATTTCGGAGATTGAAAAATGGATGCATGATATTTTTAATACAAAATAGTTTGAGGTTTTTAAAAACATTTTTTATAGTAAGAAATATTTTTTATAAAATAAGTCTGGTATATTTACCCTATATCTTTAACTATCTAAAATATTTTTCTAAATTACAAACTACCGACTTTGTTTCAATTACATCTTTCTTCCCTTTTTTGACCTTGGAAAATTAACGTGATTCGCCAAATATCATGCGATATTTAAAAATATATTTTTTTTAATTTATATGTCACAAAACGACATTGTTCTGACTAATGTGAATTTTTTGAAAATAGATTTTTTTTCCTATGACTAAGATACAAATTACTAATAATTTAGAGAATAAAAGAAGGATGGTTAAGGAGCTAAATTACCCCTAATAGTTACAACGGAAAACAAATACTACTCTCTAACTTTAGGTTTTGTGTAACATAAATCCCTTTGTCTTTTTTTTTTTTTAGAGAAGTAGTAAGCAAGCTATACACTTGATCATCATTTTTCAAAATTTTACAATTCACTTGAAATTGCCTAGCAAATTTTGTCTTACACACCCTGAACTAGAACTATGACCTAGTTTCATGAACAGACGCTGATTAGAGACGCTAAGAACTGGACTTTTTGAGCAGCTCTATTCATGATTGAAGCTGTCAGATAGAGAGGATAGTAGATAGTGCATGTTGAGTCTCACCAAGCGACGGATGTTACTGTTTCCTCCTTCTTTTGGACTTGCGCTCTGACTCGACGTCGTCTGCCTTTGTCGACGAGCTTCTCACCTTTGCAGCAGCACTACAACTCCAGAGTGCCCTTTCAACATCTGATGGTGTGAATATATCATCCGGACTAGACAGCTCCTTTGCCTTATCTTGCATCTTTTCCACAAATGCCACATATCTCTTCAACGAATAATCCTTCGAGTTCCCGATAACCGCTGTCATCGCCTCGTCGGACATGAAGGGCGCGACATGAGGCGCATAGGCGGCGAGGACGGCGGAGGCGGTGGCGGGTCCGACGCCCTTCAAGACCGTCAACCCCGAGACAGCCTTAGAGACGTCAGGCAAGGCAGCAAAGGCCTTCCGGGAGGCGTCCCTGACGAGTGCGTCGTCGAGGGAGGAGACGAAGGACAGCAAGCGCGGGCGCCACTTGCCGCGGGAGAGCTTCCACTCCATCAGCCTGGAGAGTTCGGCGGTGGTGAGGTAGGGATCGGGGTCGCGCTGGTGGAGCAGAGCTGGGAGCTCTTTGCGGTAAAAATCGTCGTCATAAATCCCTTTGTCTAACAAGAAGTTAATAATCATTAGACACAGAGACTTATGACTCAATTTCTAAATGTTAAAAGATTAAATTACACAAAACATAATGTTAGAAACCTATTTATTTTTCACTCTAATAAGTTAGAAGTGTTTTCGTTACTTAATCCAAAAAATAAAAATCTTACCAGCAAAAGACTTGTATAGGATAATGTTACACTTATAATCTGAAACCTGCAACACAATCCCACAAATATACACCTATTTACAATCCAAAATTGCATTTCAAAGCATTCTATATCACCAAAAAATCACATTGTATAATCATATTTTAGTCTTGTGGGTAAAAGGGCGAGGAGTCCACATCTGTTGTGCTGTAAAACGAGTCTTCTCCACCACCATAGTAGTTCTCTTCCTTGTCATCATCCCATCTAACCACCTCCCTCGTGTACTTGATCGCCTCGTCGACCGTGGCCCGGTCCCTCGCCCTCGCCTGCCACACGAAGAGCTTCCGCCCCGTCAGTGAAGCGTACAGCTCCTTGAACTTGACGGCCACGTAGAAGTAGGCTTGCTGCGCTAGGGACTGGTTGCTGTGCTGGGTCCGGACGGGGCAGAAGTCGGTGAACCAGTCGCACGTGCCTAGACAGACGCGGTTGATCTTCTCCTCGAAGAGGTCGTACTTGTTCAGGATCAGTACGAACGGGGTGTCGCTGAAGCAAGGGTGCCTGATCATCGACTCGAAGAGGTCTCTGCTTTGGATCATCTTGTTCAGGAGCGGCTCCCCGCTGCTCTCCGGTGGGGACCACACCTGGTCATAGTCACTGAGGGCGACGCAGAAGACCACTGCTCGGACGTCCTCAAACATCTCCACCCACTTGCATCCCTCGTTCATCCCCTTGGCGTTCACTCTAATCAGTTGGTACCTGGGATATGGAGAAACGAGATTGCCGGCAAAAACTTTAGAACATAGCGACGACTGATTGCGTTACCGGAGATCATTAGGTGGTAAACATCATGTTTTGTGTACCCAACTTTTAGCGTTTTCTAAGAAAATGTCTGTACTGTAATCAATGCTTTCTATTCAACCCCCCCCCCCCCCCCAACTATTTAGAAAAGTTTGATTTATGTCCCACTTTATTGAATCTGGCGACAGAATGATGAGTCACTTAGTCGGATTCTCAGACGAATTTTTCTTTTTCCACCTCACCCGCTAAACGATGTTGAAAAAATTATGCCCACCTAAGAAGAGAGAGAGAAGAACACAAAACATAGAAGCAGGTGGAAACTTTTCTTTTTTGAGTGAGGTGGAAAAAAGATCAAGGTGACTCATCATTACGTCGTCGAATTCTATAAAGCATGACATAAATCAAACTTTTTCAAACTCATCATTACGTCATCGGATCTCTAAAGCGTGACATAATCAAACTTTTCCCAAAATTGAGGGTGTTTTAATAGAAAAACGTTAGTTGATGACATTTTTTTTAAAACGCTGAAGGTTGGGGACGGAAAACATGATAAACCCTAAAAATAAAGTGATGGATTGATCCATTCATATGGATGTTATGCATCTCAGAGAACCTCTGATTCAAAGAGTTATGCAAATGATGAATTCAGTTTACTATATGAGTTGAAAGGAGGAACTCTTACTTGGTTGGAGACAGCAACGGGCCATCCAAATTATCCGTGTAGGTTTCTGACATAGGGCTCCGGTCGTCGAGGGAGAACTCCATAAAGGCCAAACCGTTCCCTTGCGTCACCCCTTCGGCATAAAGTATGTCACGGTCCGTAGGTTCGTACTCGTTGCTTGAAATCTCGACAGCCTGTGTGAGTACAAATAAGAGCGAGCTGACATCTAGGGAAGTAAACGAAGACGATCTTCCAAAAACAAGGTAAGTATATCTCAATCTACGACGGTTAGAAGCTATGAAGGTAACAGATGCATAATTGGGATGTTGAGAAGAAGAAAAATGCCGCAGTTACCCTGCTTAGGAAGTACTCGGTGACATCTGGTAGAAAGTGAAGTTCGTCCTTCCTCTTGTACGTCTCTTGTACAGCGGGATCTCTCCAAATTTCTTCAACGAGCGGTGCATACTCCCGCGTTGCAGCAGGAAAGAACGCCTCCAAGTCACCAGTGGCGATGATATCGAGGAGCCAGTCAGAGAAATGCTTCAACTTCGGATTGAGCGAGTATACACACTGACTATGTTCGCTGGAGTCGACACCTTCCTCTGCATCATGGAATCACATTCAATCTTAATCTGTTGATGGTAAAATCTTCATTAATCGCAAAGAATTTTTCAATTTCGTTGTATTTTCCTATATTCCACGCGTAGAAACATGTCATCTTTAAACCTCACTTGCATATATAACGGGGGCCTGAGGCTTATGTTGGGGCCTTTTGGAACACGGTCCACACTTTCAAATCACGATGAAATATAAAAGTGAGAGCAGCACCAATAGAAAGCAAACATATAAGTTGAGCTTTCCAGTTACCCGATTCAGAGATCTGTTCATCTGAACTCAACCCGTTGCTTCCTAATACGGCCTCCTCAAAGCGCTCTCGGCCATCGAGCAGAATGCTGAGATACTTGTACATATTGCTTTGGATCATAAGCTTGATTTCCTGCAGTTCTTCAGTTGTAAACTTGCTCCCGTACAAAAATTTCGCCTGCCAACAGAAAAAGAAATGCAGTGAAGAAGCTGATTAATACAGAGAATAGAAGAAATGGTTATGATGAACAAAAAAGAGTAGAATTAATGACTACATAGCATGATATATCAGAAACAAACACGATACACTAGTTAACACAAACATGTTTCGATTATTGCAATCTCAACATGCCATCAGTCTATTAGTTTTTGACAAACAAGTCGTATATTAGTATATTCTTCTAATCGTCTAGATTGAATGTAATTTTTAAGACATTCTAGTTAGGTTTCTTGTTTCTAAAGTTAGATTGAATGTAATATTTTCTACATTTTGAGTTTAAGATTCGAAAAGACAATTTTCTTAAGATTTAATTTGGTGATGGGGGCTATTCTACAATTATTCACACAAAATACCAATAATTTGACGATTATAAAAGAATTTTTAAACAAACTCTTCTGTTTGGTGGGGGCGTAAGCCCCCCTTGGATCCTCCTGGGTCCACCACTGCTTTCAAAGCAATTTGATCTAGATATTAACCTGCTTGAATATAGTGCTGGTTCCGGAGCCGGGAAGGCCGAGTAGGAGAAGCTTCTGGATCTTTTTTTGCTCGAGATAATTCGATACAGTAGCATAACTGCTAGGCTCATCCCTGTGTCCGTGAGGCTGACCTTGGGGCACAGGCAAAGAGAACAAGGAACAGACGAATCGAGTTGATGCCTAGCAACATTAGGTTCAAACAGTTGGTCAGTTATTCAAATATTACAGCTTAAATTTATAAATTATCATACCTTTTCCCATATATTGCCTCTGATATTATTTTGGCCTTCTTCCTCGTAACGACCATCGTCATAAACCCAAAAATGAGTATCACGAGGGCATTGCACGTTGGCAAGCTGAGTCACAAACACCAAGTAAAGAATGTAAATCAAGAAATGTTTAATGTATTCACAACATCTACCAAGTATGCTCAGTTATAAACGTGGACCGACCTTTAATACTCTCAGCTCAAGTTTTGTGATTTCTCGACCATTCATGTATACCTCAGTGTTCCCGTTGCTCGCATGAGGACTAAGTTTCCCCGTGAAGTTTAGGTTCGAACTGATGATTTTATCCGGCTTTTCACCATCCTATTAGATTGGCAAGTAAAAACTGTATAAGAGCATTTTCAGATATGAGGAAGTATCGACATAAATGAGTCAATCGACGTGTGATAAAGGAAACTACCTTTCCCCAAAGACCCGACTCCTTATCGTACCAGTACACGCCTGGCTTCAGTTTCCTGGGGGGAAGAGGGCATCCGAGGAGATCCGCCATCTCCTCAGGTTTCAAAGGATATCCATTCACAATCAGCTGCTCCGGTCGAAGCTGATTAGCCGAACACTCTCTTTCAGCCCTCATTATATGCTTGACTTCTAAAGGACTCAGTAAATGTGACAAAACCCTCGAATGTTTACCTAATTTGGCACGGTTCGGCTCATCAATGGGCTCGCCAATGCAAGCAACGCACTTCCGTCCCTCCGGCATCGACCCCATTGATCTGAGCACACAGTTGCTACAATACTTTGCATTACAAACCAGACAGGATTCCTTTGTTTCCCACTTTCCTTTCCCACACCTATAACAGAATCTAGTTTGTTTTCTCTTCTTTTTTTTCTCTTTGGTCACGCCAACAAATTCAGGATACACTTGTTTCTCCGTATCCGGCACCCTCCCTTCCGACCTATCAAAAGTGTTAAAGGTGACGACTGTGGCCCTCCTCCCCTCGTTAGCAGGCTCTCTAGGGACACTACTTTTCTGACTGTACACTGAACCGAGAGAAGCCGAAGGGGAAGGGGAAGGCGTACGCGAAGATGAATCAGCATTCTGCAAAACTGACACCACGGACTCAGAACTTCCCGACATCCTAGGACTTTGACTAGGAGGACAGGTGACTGTTGCAATACGGGACACAGGCAAACGGATTGGTTCTAGCACATGGGCTGTTTCACTTGTAGATTCTGAATCAGGTTCAGCTACTGGAACTGCATCTGCAGTCGTGTCAACGGGTTGTACTCTTGGAAGCTCATACGAAATTGGAGGGCCCTTATACTCTAATGCTATCGAATAATCCATGCTATCCTCTTCGGGAAAGGGAGCCCCCGGAGGAAGCATTTTCCTCACCATCTCCCTCCAATCCTCACCCCCATTTTTATCCATCTTTTCTCACTCCAATGTTCCAAATTGGCCTAGCCGCCTAGCTATAAAATCTTCAACCACGACCACAGTTCAACGGTTTCCCAAACCACACTAGATATCCAATATCCAGAAAATTCAACAAAGAAGCTTCCCTAATATCCAACAATCTACGGAAGGAAAGGGGAGTAACACAACTTGTTATCTATACAATCTTCAACCACGGCCACAGATCAATGGTATCCCAAACCACAATAGATATCTAATATCCTGAAAATTCAACAAAGAAGTTTCCTTAATATCCAACAATCTGTGAAAGGAAAGGGGGGGCGTAACACAACTTGCTACCTATACAATCTTCAACCACGGCCACAGTTCAACGGTATCCCACACCACACTAGATTTATAATATTCCTAAAAGACAATAAAGAAGCTTATTATTCAACAATCTACGAAAGGAAAGGGGCGCGAAACAACTTGCTATCTATACAATCTTCAACCACGGCCACAGTTCAACAGTATCCCAAACCACACTAGATATCTAGTGTCCTGAAAATTCAACAAAGAAGCTTCCCTAATAGTACCCAACAATCTGTGAAAGGAAAGGGGCTTAACACAACTTTGAATCACATAAAAAACTGCAGGAAAGTTCACAAAAATGAGCAGTTTGCAGTTCCAATTTCAAATCCATTGACATTTCTGCTCCTAAGAAACCTACACAACCCAAATATATCAACTGTTAAAACAGATAAATTCTTTGAAATGCAGTCAAAATTGGAAGAATTCTATAACATAGACTAATCAAAATATAAAGACAACCAGAAATATAAGAGTCCAGTAAAGCAGAGAGCAATAATAGTTTATAGGCACGTCTAATCAGAATTATGAAATTCCAAATCATACATTAGCTTGATAAGGAAAGGTTGAAAATTTCATAGTCATACTTCCACTACAAATAAAAGGGAACTAAACCAACTTCCAACTTTTCAAACCAACTCCATTCCATGAATCTAAACAGTTAAAAGGAACACGCATGTGCAAAAGCTAAGATGGGGCAAAAATATCAAGAAATGCGTGAAAAAAAAAATTACCTTTTGTAGAAAGCAAAATACTTAAAATCTGAATTTTGTGGGTGTGTGTTGTGTGTGTGTGTATCTGATAAAAGGACAAAGCTTCGGTGAACGAATCAAAGGGAGAGTAAAGGCTGCTTTTTTAGGCTCTTAAAGCTGTTGAAAAATTAAGAGGGCTAAACTAAAGCCTAAAAATTCTTTCTTTGAAAGAATCCAACCTTTTCCGAATAGTAACATAAATTAATGTGGGCATATGAAAGATCATACCTTCCATAAGCATATGCGAGATGTGCTGAGCATAGTTAGAGATAAAGAAAGAGAGAGATGGGTCCCACTTGAGTGCACCAGTAGTTTAGACTGTCTGATGACGATGACAGAGTGGAAAATGTTAATGGATGGAGCGTGGTGTACACTTGCTATTGTTGCAGCTGGGTTTTGTCTGAAAACAATTTTACTTTTTTGTATTTTCTTTAGCATTATCAACTGGAAATCGCTATCGTATTACTCTCACCGTCCCAACCAATCTATCAATGTTTCTTTTTTTATCGTTCTAATTAAGTTAATTAATTTTTTACATAGAATTAATATAAACAAAAAAACATTTAATAATTTATTAACTTTATTACTAAACACGCTTAAAACACTAGATACGCTTAAAACATGTTTATTGCATTTGAAATTTTGATTGCCATTTGTTTAAGCTTCTTTTGTTTTCTTTTCAATATAGTTGTTTCATACATTAAAATTTCAACCATGCATATGTTTTGGAATAATGTGGTATTTAAATTAATACTAGTATTTTCCCTCGTGCGATCCACGAAAATAATTTTGTATATATATTATAAATAGTAAATCAATTATAATAGTTATAAATATTTGAAAAATTACAAGTACAAATACTTGTAGAATATATGTAGAGTATTTTCATATAAATGTTAAACCAAACATTAAAATAATAAAAATTAATTGTAAACTAATAAACATACCTCCTAGATTTTGCATACCGGAAA
Organism: Salvia miltiorrhiza; assembly: GCF_028751815.1. NCBI lineage: Eukaryota > Viridiplantae > Streptophyta > Magnoliopsida > Lamiales > Lamiaceae > Salvia > Salvia miltiorrhiza. The sequence goes on from NC_080389.1 coordinate 8,223,657, forward strand.
AGTTTATTTCCCCATCGACTGTTATACGAAAATTACATTTAATTACATGTTAGAAAAAAAGTGCAATTAAAAAATAAATATCGTACTAATTTCAATATTTATGTCGAAGAACAAATTACTCTCCTACGAATCCGCCAATGTTGAATCAACATTTCCGTCGATATAATTTATTTCTTTAAAATTGAGTAGACAAATTGTGCATCTAACATTACTATGTATAGTGTATCCAACTAACAATCATTGCATTTTTTTTTAATATAATATGTATATCAGTTAATGCATCAGTTAGCGTCTAAAACTTGCAAATTAATTACTCATTTCCCATTAATTTTCAAGATTAGTGTTAAAAATGGATTAACAAATTCAAGTAAAAATATATAAAAAAAGAATTTTTGTAATGTTTATGCAATACCTTTGTTTGGCATTTCTTCAATATTTAAATCAATAAGTCCACCATCTTCGAACGATTCACCATTTGTGGAAGAAAAGTTTTTATCCACTAATTCAGCATTTGCTTGAATTAATATCAAATAATTATGTTCATTTAATCTCACAGAGCAAATTATGATGATAATTGATAATGATTAATTAAAAAATATCATGGCCAACAAACTTTTGAATAAAATTATAATCAAAGTTACAATATGATAAATTTTATATGAAACAAACCATATATAAAAATCAATAAATTAACATAAGAACTAAAACAAATAAATTATTTCAAATTATTTATGTAATCACCTGCCAACTAAGAATAGTGTCCATCATCATTTCTTTGATATAATTTACCATTCCATTTAAATTCGTTTGATTTTTTTCTTGGTAGAAAAATATTTCAAATTTCATATAATACACATTAAATTCATAATTATGGTAATAAAAACAATGAAATACATTTGAATTGTCTTTTATGCATAAACTTATGATAAATGAGGTTATTCCGATAAAAATGAATGTTCTAAATTAGATCGTCAAATTCTAATATGAATTATGTGATAGTTTTCACCATAAAAAATATTATATCTAAAGCATTTTCATTGAATATACATATTATATATATATATATATATATATATATATATCAATATATAAGTGAATTACGGTAATACAAGTGCCCATCTTTTTTATAGTAAAATACTTCTTCGAATATACAATCTAATTTTCTAACTAATTATCTATAGCATGTGCATTATTTAGAGTATCAATTTGAATTTATAATTTGTGAATATGGATATACATATAAAATCAAATAAAAGACCATTCAAATTTAGTTTTGATAATTGCTCGTTAGTTTTATACTATATTAGTGGATTTATTTGAATTTTTGAATGAGTTAATGTGTAAGTGAGATAGTGGGGTGAGTGGGATATAATTTATTTGTAACCTTCATGTTGAATATATTTTCAAAATTGCCATTCAAATCAATTTCAAATTGATTTGAAATCAATTTCTAATTGAAAACTGCTGTTTTAATATAGTATAGATATTGTATGTACTTTTAATTTTAGTTATGTTTTATATGAATTTGATTTTCAATGATTATATGTGCGTTTGAATTTTAAATTTTTTTAAACATGATTATATTAATTTTAAAAATATATTTTATAATTTAAAAAAATAATTTTACGTGTAACTATATTAATTTTATTAGTGCAAAATATAATAAAAAAATTAAAATACATAATATATTTGTAATAGTGATCATTTGATTTATGAATAGTTAAATATGAGGTAATATTAGTAGTGAGAATATGAGATAGTTGAAAAAGAAGATAGTTGGTGATGTAACATACGTATGGTACCACTATAGGGTACCACTATAGTGATACTTTTAGAATTTATAGTTATATTTTAATAATAATTTATAATTTTTTTATTAATAAGTATTATTAAGATTCACTTTTTCATAAAGATCCTAATTGGACGCACCACGTAATATATATTAAAAATTTCATTTGTAGTGTGTAAGATATTTAACTTTATTTTATCCATAAATTTAATTTAATTTAAATGCTTAAAACTTCCCAAAAAATAAATAAGTATTTAATACAATATTTAATAAGATCGAAATAACATGCTTTGTGATTCAATACAAATAGATAGCAAATGTTAGAGTCGAAAACCTAATAAATAGCTGTTGTCATGTGAGCCTATTCTAATAATAGAATAATAACTCACGTAATTATTTTCTATATCGAATAAAATTAGTTATCAGAAATGCATTTTCGAAAAAATTCACGAATTATTATATCCTCACGAGTCACGCCCCATTGAAGATGTGTTTTATAAGATAACTGCGACTTCTCTAAACTTTATTCATTACAAATTTACTATGATGATTAGTCAAACCATCATAAAAGTTCTTTGCTGACCATTTTAAAAGACAAAAATATCCCATGACAAAGCAACGATTTTTGAAGTTTTTTTTATTCACTTGAAATAGAAATTTTATTAAAAAGAAAAGAAAAAAGAGAGACCAGAGACAAAGGAAACAAGCAAAAGCACCCGCAAGAAACCCCGGGTAACCAAAAAAAGAAACCAAGACTAAGAGAACATTTTAAGAGGGTCGTCCTCGTCTAAAACATCGTCATCTTCATCGTCCAACATATCGCCCCATTTTTTAGAGGCCACAACCGACATAGCATGGGCTGCATCGGTAGAGTTATCGGAGTTGATCACAAAATTTTGCAGAATCTGTCCTCTAGACTGAGCATACTTCACTTTATTCAGGAACTCCACAGGCGAAGAAGTGTCAAGACCTGGGCCCTGCATATCATCACGGCGTGCTGAGTTTTGGAAATCCGAGGACATGCCATTCATTATGATACGACGGAGCCTGTGCTTGATAGAAGAATCAGAAACTCTCCCCTTCTTGTTGATAGCCCCTTTCGGACGCCCTCGTCTACGAGAAATGGGTCCTGTCGTCCCAGTCAAAGTGAGCAAATCGTTGTTGTCAGTCATCACAGCAAGCGGCTGAACAACCAAAGGTGCAGAAGTCCTCTCGTGTTCCTGGTCCACTACCTCAATTTGGTTCTTTTCGTCATCTGACTCAAGCTGTTCCAAATCCTTTCTATCCTGATTGTCCTGATAGATGCAAGCATCTGAAGCTCCACCTCCATCAGATGGCGGCTTTTCCATGTTATCATCACAAACAAGTCTATGTTCATCTTGCAACTCTAGAGAAACCAACACAGCAAAGGGATTGGATGAGGTAGGAGAGTCTGAAGAAGAGTTCAGTTTCTGTCCAACCTCAGCAAAAGCCTTTCCAGCCCTTGCTGGAGATTCCTTATTTCCGGTGTAGGGACGAGGATGAACCCTGTGGTCATCTACCTTGGACTGACCACGTTCCCGGCCCTGATGTTCCGTAAAGCCCTCATCGGTCGTGTTTGTTTTCCTCCTTCTGCATTCGTTAGAAATATGTCCCACAACCTTGCAAACCGAGCAGTAATAAGGCAAATTCTCATATACAAACTTGACAGTAAAATCAATGTCGCCACACTTAATATCTAAAGCCTCAGGAATATCAGCCGAAACATCAAACTCAACAAGAATTCTAGCAAAGTGACCCACATGAGCCTGTGCAGACTGACCATCAATCAAGATAGGCGTACCCACTTCTCGTGCGATCCCGGAAAGAACCTCTGGGTGCCAATATTCATGTGGCAAGTTAAAGATTCTAATCCATACGTGAACAAGGGTTGAATTCGCTTTGTAGGGATCAAAATTCGGCACCCAAGCCTGGAGATGGAGTATACCTGAGCGTAGACGCCAAGTCATTTTAGCGAAGGCCGCTTCCCTATCCTCGTCGGTGGCGAAATTAAAAGTGAAGTAACCTTTTCCGAGAGGATGAATCGACCAACCAACAGACGGTTTCCAAAGCTGCTGAAGTTCCTGCCAAAGATCCGCTGCAAACCGAGGTGACTCACCTTTGCGGAGGATCAGCCGGCCGTGAACCGCATGGGCGAAACGCCGGACTTGTCGTTGGTGGAAAGAAGGCTCTAAAACAAGGCAACGTTTGAGATCCACCAACTCTGGCCGGAGGATTGTAAAGTCATGAGCGGGGACGTCCCTAGGCTTGGAAACTTGCTCTGTCGGACTGCCATCCCTAGCTTTCAGTTTATCTGCAAAAGAGACCGGCGACACCTTCGAAGCAGACGGTGGACTGAGCACATTCGGATGGGCAGTCCCGATCGAGCGAGGTGGGATCAGGCCCTTTGGACCATCGGCCTGAGTAGAGGCACCGACAGTATGGGCAGTCATCACCGCAGCGATTTCCAGGAACGAAACATCAGCAGTAGCTCTAGCATTCTCCGCCGAACTATCTGTGATAGTGATGCTCGGAGGCATCGTGATCCCAGACTCGGGGAAGAGAAGCGCCGTCATTACTGTCGTAGAGTTCATTGTCGTCTGATCAGTAGTGGTGAAATCCCTAGTAGAACTGTGGAGTGGCGATGATGATCGACTGACAGGAGCAAAGTTATTAGACACAATCGGGTAATTTTGGAGGGGAGGCTGGAGCGATGCCATTTCTCACAAACGGAGGCAATCTGTGACGACGTCGCCGCTTTCCTTCGACGCAGCTTTGAGCCGCGAACGTCGAGGCCGCGCGACGTCGATGGCGTCGCTTCTCTCAAGCTGCGGTGAGGTTGCTCCGAGCGCCGGGCTGACGGGCACAGCAGCAGCGAACTGAGACGGCCGGTGTGCAGCGAGCAACGCCGGGCTGGTGGCGCGGCGAACTCGCTGCTGCCCGGCGATGAGGCGGGAGCACCGCTGCTGGACGACTGCTGCTGGATCGGCGATGAGGCGGATCGGCGATGAGGCTGAATGTCCTGCTGGATTTCTCGAGCTCCGCCACGCCGAGCTCCGAGCAGATGTGAGCAGCTGCGCCTTGAACGCCGGTGGAGGGCGGCGTCGTCGGTGACGATCTGCTGCTGCTGCGAGGAGCGGAGGGCCGATCTGCTGCTGCTGCGAGGAGGGCCGATCTGCTGCTGCTGCGAGGAGGGCGGCGTCGTCGGTGACGCAACGGCCAAGGAGAAGCCGGGGAGGGAGAGATGGCACCGGCGTGGCTCCGCACACGCACAGTTGGTCAAAAAGCTTGTGCTTTCATTTTTCGCGTGGGGGACCGTGGTCAAGGGGATGAAGCTATACCCTTGAAGTTTTTTTTATTCATTGAAAATATATTAGCCGTACATATATACAATGTGGAATGAAATTAATTTTTTAATATTATAAATTAATATTGATGCTATTAATTAATATTGTTAATAATTTTACCTTAGATCGCGAATACACAGAGAGAAATATCACCGTTGTGGAATTGCTAATTGAGAATATTAGCAGCCAGAAATCAAATGATTGGATTGAATTATTAAAAAGATTGAAAGTATTTGTAATTTTGCTTGTATTTTGGGTATATATATGATTACTAAAAGTTTGAATATTGGAGTGTAAATAGTATTTTTCTTTTCATTTACAATACACAAGTATTAATAGTGTTATTAATAATTAAAATAAAAAAGAAAGTATCAAATTTTAATAAATGACATAAATTGAGGTATAATCGACATTAATAACGTGTGATATAATACACCATTAATAAATGCATCTTAAGCCATCAAAATTGACACAATGTCGTCTCCCTTTGTATTTCCACTTATGTTTGTACGGAAAAGCAGCTTTAAATATTTTTAATTGTAAATTTGTAGCATCTGAAAAAATGCGAATAAATTAAACAATAAAGTAAATGATTCCAACTTTAATTAAGTGCTTATATTAAGACATCATCCAATCAACCATGTAAAGAAAATCGACCAAGAAATTGCGATGAACACAAAAGATTTACGTGGTTCGGGCTGAAACCCTATATCCACGGGACCAAGAAAAGGGAGCTTCTATTATTGATTCGCGAATTGAGAATTTTACAAGGTGTTACAAGTGTTTTGGCTGGTGTGTTTTTTACAATAGACACCCAATTGCTCATTATATAGCAAGCTTTGAAAAATAACGAGCTGTAAACAACCATCAAAGAAACCGTTATGCAAAACACTTAGCTCTGCAAAAGAAACTTTGACTCTGTCTCTGAAGTGTTGACTCTGCCTTGGCAACTCTGACTCTGATATGCCTCGGCTCTGACTCTGGCAGCAGAGCGATCTCTCTGCTCTGCCAGCAGCGCGATTTCTCTGCTCTGGCAACAGTGATTCCTCTGCTCTGGCAGCAGCGGCGCGATCTCTCTGGCAGAAGACCGATTCCTCTGGCGAAAGCAGCGGCGCTATCTCTCTGCTCTGGCAACTTCACCAGAGTAAACTTTACAACTCCAGAGTATACAAACTGGATTATAAGCTTACGAAATCATAGACAACAAATCTCCACCTGATTTCTAAGCTAATAATCGACAACAATAACAAAGGCTCCAGTTCTTCCTCCGAAACATTTTAATTCTGTATCAAACTTCAAATCAGCAGATTTACCAACTTAAGACAATGCTCAAACTTAGCAGTAGGCAAAGCCTTAGTCAGCGCATCAGCTGCATTCTCCTCTGTCCCAACTTTCTCCATCTTCACCAGTCCTTGATCAACTATATCTCTTATGAAATGCATTCTGACATCTATGTGCTTAGATCTCTCATGAAAAGTTTGATGTTTCATAAGATACAAAGCACTCTGACTGTCACACTTCAAAGTTACAGAGCTTTCCTCAATACCAAAATCGTGCACTAATCCTTTGAGCCACACAGCTTCCTTGACAGCTTCAGTTGCAGCCATGTACTCTGCTTCAGTGGTTGATAATGCAACTACAGATTGTAGTGAAGATTTCCAACTAACAGCTGATCCAAAAAGTGTGAAAATGTAACCTGACTGAGATCTCCTGTTGTCTGTGTTAGCAGCATAGTCAGAGTCAGTGTATCCCATCAAGAAAGGCTTGCTGATGTCTTCCTTCCTCTGGAACAAAATAGCTCTGTCTGCACTGCCCTTTAGATACCTCAGCACCTTCTTGAGAGCTTCCCAGTGCTCTCTACCAGGATCCACCATATACCTGCTCATAACACTTATAGCTTGTGCAATGTCTGGCCTAGTGCAGACCATTGTGTACATCAAGCTTCCCACTAAATTTGAGTAAGGTATATTTATCATTTGGTGTCTCTCTGCATCATTCTTTGGCTTTTGTTTATCTGAGAGTTGCAGATGAACAGCTAGGGGCACTGTAACAGCCTTTGATTCATGCATATTGAATTTCCTTAACATCTTCAATATGTAATCTTTTTGACATAACCATAGCTTTCCAGCCTTCCTATCTCTCACGATATCCATCCCAAGAATCCTTTTAGCTGCTCCAAGATCTTTCATTTCAAATTCTTGATTCAAACCATCTTTGATTACCTTGATTTCAGCCTTATCTTTGCTAGCTATTAACATGTCATCTACATATAGCAGCAAATATGCAACAGTAACTTCATTCCTTTTCTTCAAATAAACGCAGCTATCATATGCAGATTTTGTGAATCCCATCAACTCCATATGCTCATCAAACCTTTTGTACCATTGCCTTGAACTCTGTTTGAGACCATATAAGCTTTTCTGAAGTAAACACACCTTGTTGCTTGTCTCTGGATGTACAAACCCCTCAGGCTGGACCATATGTATCTTCTCCTCCAACTCTCCATGTAGAAATGCGGTTTTAACATCCATCTGCTCAAGCTTCATATCAAACTGAGCTACAACTGACAGCATAACTCTGATGGAAGTATGCTTAACCACAGGTGAGAATACTTCATTATAATCAATTCCCTCATTTTGAGTGAAACCTCTTGCCACCAATCTTGCTTTGTACCTGGTCTGCTCCTTCCCAATAACCTCAATCTTCTTCTTGAAGATCCATTTGCAGCTTACTAATTTCTTGTTCAGTGGCTTTGACACCAGTATCCAGGTACCATTCCTTTCAAGAGAGTTCATCTCCTCCTTCATGGCTAAGAGCCATTGTTCTCTCTCTGGTCCCTTCATAGCCTCTGCATAGGATTTGGGCTCTTGATACTCCAGCTCCTCTGCAATGCTCAGAGCAAAGTATACCATCTCAGCTTGGTTATATCTCTGAGGTGGCTTGGGCTGCCTCCTTGCTCGATCCCTTGCTAGTTGGTATGAGCTTAGATTATCAGAGCTGCTCCCAACATCTTCATCATCTGCAGCTTGTTGAGGGACTTCAGTTGCTCAACCTGATTCATTATCAGCATGGTTCCTATCAAGCAATTCATTCAACAGAATTTTACCATCTGCATTTTCTTTCTCTGGATCAGATCCTACTTTATAAAGCATGAGAGCTTCATCAAAGACTACATCTCTGCTGATGTATACTCTCCCCATTCCTGGTTCAGTGCACCACAACTTGTACCCCTTCACACCCTTGGGGTAGCCCAACATCACACATTTTAAGGCCCTTGGTTCAAGCTTCTCTTGTCTGACATGTATGTATGCTCTGCACCCAAAAGTCTTCAAATGTGAATAGTTGGATGTAGAACCATACCAAAGCTCATCTGGAATTCTGAATTCAATAGCGGATGAAGGAGATTTGTTGATCAAATAGGCTGCAGTGACAGCAGCCTTTGCCCAGAATTTCTTTGGCATCCCTGAGTCAAACAACATACACCTTATCCTTTCCAGAATGGTCCTATTCATCCTCTCAACAACCCCATTCTGCTGTGGAGTTCCTGGGACTGTCTTGTGTCTCTGGATTCCCCTTCCAGAGCAGAAATCATTGAATTCCTTGGACACAAATTCCAAACCATTATCAGTCCTCAAGCACTTCACCTTGGTTGCCTTTTCAGTCTCCACCTCATTACACCACACTTTGAATTTCTCTAGTGACTCAGTTTTATCCTTCAAGATGAAAATCCACAACTTCCTAGAGTAATCATCCATTATAGACATGTAATATCTCCCTTTTCCAAGACTTTCAGTTTGTGTTGGTCCCCACAAATCAGAGTAAACATAATCCAGAGGAGCTTTAGATGTATGTTTACCTGTATCAAATGGGAGTCTCTTACTTTTGCTTAAGATGCACTGCTCACACATGTCCACCTTGAATGGAATAGGGTTGCTGATCTTGTTCTGTTTCAGCGGCTGATTGAGCCCTTTCTCTCCAACATGAGCCAATCTTTTATGCCACAAGATTGAATCATCCTTCTTCATGGAGTCAGACTGCCCTGTGATGGCTGTGGCTTCTAAGTAATACAAACCATTCCTCTTCATCCCCTTCAAAATGACCTTGTTGTCTTTGGTGACAACAACTCCACCCTTTACAGATCTCCATTCATACCCCTTCGTTTCAAGAGATCCAAGGGATATCAGATTCCTTTTCAGACTAGGGATGTACCTCACTTCCATCAAAGTCCTGATGGTGCCATCATGCAGTCTGAACTTTATACTCCCCTTTCCTTTGATTTCACAGGTCTGGTTATTTCCAAGAACCACTGTTCCTTCCGATTGAAATTGCAAATCAGTAAACCAACTTTTAACTGGACACATGTGGAAGGAGCACCCTGAATCCAGTATCCATTGGTCATCTAAATCACCTTGCATCACATTCAAAGCCTCTGCAGTGTCACACTGCTCTTGCTTCTTGGGCTCTTGCTTCTTGGTAGTGTTGGATTGCTTTTGGCTTTTCTTCCAAATGTGGCAGTCCCTCTTCCAATGGCCCGACTTCTTGCAGTGATAACAAGTTTGAACATCATCATTAGAGTTCTTGTTTCCCTTCTCCTGTTTACCCTTTTTGAATTCCTTCTTGGATTTCTTGGACTTATCCCCTTTCTGCTTTACAGTCAAGCCCTCACCAACAGCCTCTTTCTTGTGAGATGATGTTGATGATGCCTTCTGCAGTTCCTTAGATTTCAAAGCAGACTGAACCTCCTCCACAGAGATGTCACTTTCTCTCCCATACAACATAGCATCCTTGAGTTGATCATATGAACTCGGGAGAGCATTGAGTAGGATAATTGCCTGATCTTCATCTCCTATTCGCACATCAACATTTTCAAGATCATCAATGATCTTATTGAACACCTCCAATTGATCATCAATCGGTTTTCCATCCAAGATTATGTAGGAGTACAACCTTTGCTTCAAAAACAACCGATTCGCAAGCGATTTTGTCATGTAAATCGCCTCCAACTTTGCCCACACCGCCGCTGCAGATTTCTCCCTGGCTACCTCCCTCAAAACCTTATAACCTAGGCATAGGATGATAAGGCTATGGGCCCTCTCACGCATTTCTGCTTTCTTGAGTTCTGCCTCCACAGCTGCCGCGGAATCCCTTGTAACCGCCGATGAAGAAGATTCATCATCCCCTTTCAGAGCTGCCGCCAAACCTTGTTGGGTCAACAATGCACGCATCTTGATACGCCATAACCCAAAATCATTTTTCCCCGTAAACTTCTCGGTCTCAATTCGTGGCATCGACATTCCTGCGTCGATCGTGGATCAAGAATTCCCACAGACGGCGCCACTTGTAAAGAAAATCGACGAAGAAATTGCGATGAACACAAAAGATTTACATGGTTCGGGCTGAAACCCTACATCCACGGGACCAAGAAAAGGGAGCTTCTATTATTGATTCGCGAATTGAGAATTTTACAAGGTGTTACAAGTGTTTTGGCTGGTGTGTTTTTTACAATAGACACCCAATTGCTCATTATATAGCAAGCTTTGAAAAATAACGAGCTGTAAACAACCATCAAAGAAACCGTTATGCAAAACACTTAGCTCTGCAACAGAAACTTTGACTCTGTCTCTGAAGTGTTGACTCTGCCTTGGCAACTCTGACTCTGATATGCCTCGGCTCTGACTCTGGCAGCAGAGCGATCTCTCTACTCTGCCAGCAGCGCGATTTCTCTGCTCTGGCAACAGTGATTCCTCTGCTCTGGCAGCAGCGGCGCGATCTCTCTGGCAGAAGACCGATTCCTCTGGCGAAAGCAGCGGCGAGATCTCTCTGCTCTGGCAACTTCACCAGAGTAAACTTTACAACTCCAAAGTATACAAACTGGATTATAAGCTTACGAAATCATAGACAACAAACCAAATGATCATAGATGGTCAGGTCGAGCGAGATAGCAAAACCCATCTTTATAATAATTGAAAAATACACGACTATAAATACCCAACTATTATCCTTTGAAAAAAAAATCAAATATTAATTCAGTCAATATAAACAACCAACTACTGAGCATTTATGTGCTAGCAATACTAATAACTTAACTGTTTAAATATAAATATATAGATAGGGAGTAATTATTATACAAAATAAATTTATTATATAAACTAAGTTTTTATGAATACAAGAAATTTTCGCCATTTATGAGAATGAAACACTAAACCACGAATTCATTTAATAACGCCCTGAATCCACAATAAATCTTTATAATCTAAGGATTGAAACTGAATGATTCATATTTTATATTCCCTCTGTTTTAGCTAATATAAGTTGATCAACTTCTTTTCGGTTGCTTATATTTATTCCATATAAGGAAATTGATCAACTTATTCACTTCTTTTTCGTCGTTAACCATGCTTTTTTTTTTTGCAGGGCTCGAGCCTTTCGCCCTATTAATTAAAAGAAATATCTAATGACATGAATAATAAAATAAAATAAATTTTATATTAAATTATCAATTAACTATGACAATATTAAAATTAAATTATTTTAAATTAAATTATTAATTAACGATAGATTAATGACAAAAATAATAAAAAAATTACTTATAAAATAATTTATTAATTAACGATGGAAATAATAAAAATATAAATATATTTAAATTAAATTATTAATCCGTTGTTAAAACCGCTTTTTTAACTACGGATTCATTTCCATTGTTAATCCATCTTTAATTTTGAGTTTTTTTGTAGTGGAGTCCCGTAATATGTGTGCGAGTGAACGTGTGTTAATCGTAACTCACTCAATAATTGAAAAATATTTTTATTCAGTCCACACTCCCAATTCTCAACGTCCTAAAAAGATAGTGTTTTGGTTGGAGAGATTAAAACTGTTTTGGTTGGAGAGATTAAGAGGGTGTTTGGCTAAGCTTATTTTAAAGAGCTTATAAGCTCCAAGAGCTTATAAGATGTTTCAAGAATTTATAAGATGTAATTTTTAAGAGCTTATAAGTTGTCAAAGTGTTTGGATAATTGAGCTTATAAGCTAGAGAGAGAATTTTTTTGCTAGAGAGAGAAAATTCTTTTTAGAGAGAGAAAATCGAAGAAAAATAAACTTAAATGATATATGATGGAAATAATAAATTATAGTTGAAAAATATTTGTAAAAAGATTGTTGCATATGAGATTATAAAAAAATAAGTTGGGGTAGATGAACTTATTTTTTGGGGAGCTTATAAACTCTTGGAGCTTATTTTTGGAGCTTATAAGCTGTTGAGGAACTTATTTTGCCAAACACTTTGAAGGAGCTTATAAGCTGTTTTGAGGAGCTTATAAGCTCAGCCAAACACCCTCTAAAACAATTGAGAAGAATCCAACTGTATTTGATTTCGTTGGATCAAGAAATCAATTCGGATGAATTTTCTATGAGAAAAGGTAGCTAGTTTGAATTAATTATGTTTCGAATACTCAAATGCCGAAATAAATATGGTTCGGTTTGAAAAATGACCAACTAACCAACCGGAGTATTATTTAGCTTCAACTTATTTGCCATTTTATTTTTCATGACTCTATCTTAAACCAATACACACTACTTTATTTTTCAAGCCCAAAATCTAAAATATCAATGGACCAATTGGCTAGCTTCCTAATATTTAAAGACTATTATATTTATAACCTTTATTTAATCTGGTATAACTTCCATTTAAAATAATAATTATAAATTTATTATTTTACCTTATAATTAATCCATAGCTCAAATTAAGTACACAATAATTATATCTTTAATTTTTATTCAGAGCTTTACGGCGATGTTGTTGTGTCGTGTTGTGTGTGATGAGTTGGGAAGCAAGATCTTTGGTTGTTGTAGATTTTGTTGAATGGCGCCAACGACGCGATGAGCGGCCATTGTTGTTCTATAGCCAAGAGGGGCTAGAGGCAAGAGAAGGATAGAGCTACAAGCGGCAAGTGGCGAATCCAAGGGGTTGAAGCATATGTATATACTCCCTCCGTCCCGCTCAAGATGCTACATATTCCTTTTTGGGCCGTCCCAACAAAGGTGCTACATTTCCATATTTGGAAAAAATAAGGGAATTTAAGCACTTAATTAACACTAATTAAGTATTTCTTTATTACATTCTCTCTACTACTTTATCACTTTATTATCTTCTCTTTCTTACTTTATCACTTTCTCTCTCCTACTTTATCACTTTATTACATTTTCTTTCTTACTTTATCACTTTCTCTCTCCTACTTTATCACTTTATTATTACACACTTAAAACATTAATCTACAACTCCTTAAATCCCGTGCCGAAAGCTAAATGTAGCGTCTTGGCCGGGACGGAGGGAGTATATGAGTAAAGTTCAATTGAGAAGCTCAAATGTGTTGAGAAGTGAGAAAGAATTTACAAGTTAGTACATTTTGATGAATTTTACTATAAATTCTTATGAACTTGCGGTTGATCTAGGATTCAATTCTTGGTTGTAGCATCTTTTTTAACAAATTAAATAAATTTGTGGGTTCGTCAGTTATATTGAAAAGTTCAAAGAATTTATTGAAAAGTTCATTAATCTTGTTTACAGCTTCTCACTAGAATTGAACCCTATATATATATATATATATATATATATATATATATATATAGGGGAGGGCTAAAATAGAAACACTTCTTAAAATATAAAATATAAACAATTTTCAGCCCTTAAATCATCAAGATCTACGGTTGATTTGTAACCCTTTTGGATGAATTCGTGATCCTGGATTCGAATCCCAAAGGTAGCAAAAATTTATTTTTCACAATTCGTAACCATATTGGATGAATTCGTAACCCTGTTGGATAAAATTCGTACATTAAAAAATATTTATATTTATATTTTAAGAAGTGTTTTCACTGTAGCCTTCCCCTATATATATATATATATATATGGAGAGGTTCAAATAAGAACCACTAATAAAATAAGAACAGAGAACCATTTTAAGCCATTCGATCATCAAGATCTACGGTGGATGCATCATCTTGGTGGATGGATGCAGATGCTGTGTTCGAATCCTGAAGGTAGCAAAAAATTTATTTTTTTCGGATGCATTAAATTTAATAGCGGATGCATTAATTTGTATAGCAGATGCAGTAATTTTATTGGTTCTTATGTTCTCACGATAATTGTGGTTCTCACTATAACCGCACCATATATATATATATATAGGAAGAGGTTCAAATAAGAACCACTAAATAAAATTAGAACGGAGAACCATTTTAAGCCATTCGATCATCAAGATCTACGGTGGATGCATCATCTTGGTGGATGAATGCAGATCCTGGGTTCGAATCCTGAAGGAAGCAAAATTTTTATTATTTTCGGATGCATTAAATTTAATAGCGAATGCATTAATTTATATAGCAGATGCATTGATTTTAATGGTTCTTATGTTCTCACGATAAGTGTAGTTCTCATTATAACTCCACCCTATATATATATATATAGGGGAGGGCTAGAATAAAAACACTCTTAAGTGTATAAAATATAAATGATTTTTAGCCCTTAGATCATCAAGATCTACGGTTGATTCGTAACCCTTTTGGATGAATTTGTGGTCCTGGGTTCGAATCACAAAGGTAGCAAAAGTTTATTTTTCACAATTCGTAACCATGTTGGATGAATTCGTAACCCTGTTGGATAAAATTCGTACATTAAAAAACGTTTATATTTATATTTTAAGAAGTGTTTTTACTGTAGCCCTCCCCTATATATATATATATATATATATGTATATGGTGAAACATGAAACCAACACCTAAACTAGAAAGCAGTAAACGACAGCGGATTTACGTGGTTCGGTCGAGAAGACCTACGTCCACGGGGGTTTTGGGGGTTTTCCACTATAATTGAGAGAGTATTTTACAGTTTACAAATTGTCGACTAAGAAATAATGACTACTCCTCTAAATGAGAGCTAAAAGGAGCTATTTATAGGAAAGAGAGAAAATAAGGGCCCATTAGACCCCTAAAGCCCATTAACCCAATGAATCAAGCCCAAGCCCCGTTATTCTAATCTACATCTTGAAATTGAGCCATCAGAGCTGGAAAGCGGAGCCGAGCTGAGCCAAGCCGAGAGTCAGGGCAATCCTGTATCAAATATTGGAAATAACCACAATAATAATAATAATAATAATAATAATAATAATAATAATAATAATAATAATAATAATAATCATAACTAGAAATATTCCTGTTATGTTTAGCACAGCACTGGTGCATATTTCAGTCCTCATCAGCTACTCCCCCCTAGTCTGGTTGAACCGGGTATTCTTCGTGTTCAGCCAGCGAAGTATTGGTAAAACCAGCGCTGTGCTGTTTTCCCCTTATGTTGCATTATCAATGTGTACGCACCAGTTGGCTCAGGGGATAAGCGGATCCTTTGGGATGCCATAACCTTAATTGTGGAACAAAATACGGATAGGAGTGTTTGTATCTTGGGAGACTTTAACTCAGTTAGGAGGAGGGATGAACGTGTGGGCAGCGGGGAGGTGTTTGGAGCGGCTGATGCAAGAAGTTTTGACAAATTTATCCGGGAGAACGATCTGGAGGAAATTAAAACCCAAGGCCGGAAGTTTACTTGGTATAAACCAAATGGAAAGTGCAAGAGTAAGATTGATCGCTTCCTCGTTAATGAGAATTGGCTGGCTGCTTGGGAAGGGACGTCGGCACGAGGACTGCAACGTTCAATTTCGGATCACTGTCCGATTATTCTCACTACAAGATCGGAGGATTGGGGACCAAGACCTTTTCGGTTCCTCAATGCATGGGTGAATCATTCGGAGTTCGAGGAGATGGTCAAGCATGTTTGGACGGGGACTAATGTGGGGGGATGGAGCTTTTTTGTGGTTAAGGAGAAACTGAAGAAACTCAAAGAGGCCTTGAAGGTGTGGAATCGGACTTCTTTCGGTGAGATTGACTACAAAATCCAAGAACTTCAGAAGGAACTTCAAGAGAAGGATAAGGTTGACGAGCAGAGAGGTCTAGGAGAATCAGAGGTGATCAGGAGAAATGAGATTCAAGCCCTACTCTCCCTTCAACTCAAGAATAAACAGATGATGTTGCAACAGAAAGCCAAACTCAAATGGCTCAAAGAGGGAGACATTAATTCAGGTTTCTTCCATAGGGCAATTCGTGGGAGACGAGTTAAAAATGAGATTGGCGGAATGCTCTTTGAAAACTCGTGGATTTCTAAACCGGAAGAGGTTAAAGCAAGAGTGAGAAATCATTTTGAAGCTTTTTTCAAACGGAAAGAATGACAGATGCCTGATTTCCCCCTGGACTTCATGTGGAGGAAAATTTCAAATGACGAGAGGCATTGGCTGATCAGGGATTTTGATCTGGACGAGATTAAAGAAGCAGTTTGGAGCTGTAGTGGAGACAAGAGTCCGGGACCCGATGGATTTAACTTCACATTCTGGAGAGCGGCGTGGCACGTTGTTAAAGAGGACTTACTCCAGGTTTTGAAGGAATTTCACGGAAACGGGAAAATACCGAAAGGTGGTAACGCTTCTTTTATTGTTCTGATTCCGAAGAAAGAAGGGGCTGGGTCGCTCGATGATTTTCGCCCAATTTCGCTTATCACCAGCTTGTACAAAATTGTGGCTAATATTCTGGCTGAGAGATTGAAGATGGTTATGGGGTCGATCATTTTCGATAATCAAAGTGCGTTTGTCAAGGGTCGCTTCATCCTTGATGGGGTGGTTATTATGAATGAAGCTTTTTTTGAGGCAAAAAAGAAGAGATTGGGCCGTATTTTCTTCAAGATAGACTTCGCAAAAGCATACGATTCTGTGCAATGGGATTTCATGGATATGCTTCTCGATCGACTTAACTTTGACGGAGTTTGGAGGAAGTGGATTAAAGGGTGTCTGGAGTCTGGAACGGCAAGCGTTCTGGTGAACGGGTCATCTACGGGAGACTTCAAAATGGAGAGAGGTTTGAGACAGGGTGATCCGTTGTCACATTTTCTTTTCTTAATCGTGGCGGAAGGCCTCAACGAGTTCATTGAAAGAGCAGCGGAGAGGCAGCTCCTGGTTCCGGCGAAGATTGGCAAGGATAAAGTGCCCATTTCACATTTACAGTACGCGGACGATACTATCTTTTTGTTGGAGGCAGATGACAGAAATGTGGAGAGCGTGAAGAAACTTCTGATTCTCTTTCAGTTCGTCTCGGGTTTAGCTGTAAATTTCGACAAGAGTTGTCTTTTGACAGTGGGAGTGGATGAGGCAGTTGAGAGGAGATGGGCATCGCTCCTCGTGTGCAAGATCGGATCCTTTCCGTGCAACTACTTGGGTACTAAAGTGGGGGGGGCAGCAATGGTGTTGGAGACTGGAAGTTTTTGGTTGAAAAAGTCTCAAACAAAGTGGCAAGCTGGAAGAAGAGACAGCTTTCGCTGGCAGGGCGAATTACTCTAGTCAAGTCGATGTTGCAATCCATCCCGGTCTATCAATTATCCCTAGCTTTCATACCTAAAGCGGTGATTAAGGAACTTAATTCACTGTTCTCCAAATTTTTGTGGGGAGGAGGTACACAGACGGGGGGTATCACTTGGTTTAAGTGGAATGCCTTGTGCTTCAACAAGGATTCAGGAGGTCTGGGGTTTCGGAATTTCGATTGGTTTAATCAGGTGCTGTTAAGTAAGTGGCTCTGGAGGTTTTTGGGGGAGGGGAAAGCTCTGTGGGCAAGGGTGATTAAATCGCTTTATGGGGAGATTGTGTGGGGGGAAGGGGGAGAATGTTCGGTGGCGGGAAGAGGTGGACAGAAAGGGTGGTGGCAGAAAATTGTGGATAAGGGAGGATGAAGGAGAGATCGGTGGTTCATCAATAATTTAAGGCGAAGAATTGGGGATGGCTTGAGACCAGCTTCTGGGAGGATGTGTGGGCGGTTGACAAACCTCTTAAGTTTGTGTTTCCGAGACTGTATAATTTGAGCCTGAACAAGAAAATACTGGTTGGTGAGAGCGGGTTTTGGGAGGGAGGGTCGTGGGTGTGGAGGGTGGAGTGGAGGAGGGAGTTAAGGGAGTGGGAGAAAGGGCAAGTGGAGGATCTCCGGTTGGTGATTGCTGATTTTGCTCCTTGTGCAGGTGTAACAAATGGCTGGAACTGGAAGGCGACACCAGATGGATGCTTCACTATCAAGTCGGCATATGAAATTGTGGCAAAAACAAGAGAGGAGCAACAAGTTGTACCTTTGGAGATGGCAAAGGTTTGGAAGTCCCCAACACCAAATAAAGCCAAGGTGACGGCATGGAGATGTCTCAGAAACAGATTGGCAACATGCGATAATTTGAGTAGAAGAAATGTCCAGATCAGCGTGGAGGAGAGATGGTGCAATGCCTGTGTTTCTAGCGAGGAAACGACAGAACACCTGTTCCTTCATTGCCCGAAAGCAGCGGCGGTTTGGGACCGGATTTTTCAATGGCTCGACATCAAAACGGCAAACCCGAGAGGTATCTTTCAACACTTCATTTCTTTCATTGCGGCTGGAAAAAAGAAGAGAGAAAGAAGATTGCTAAAAGCTTTGTGGGTGGGAACAGTGTGGTTGCTCTGGGAAAGCAGGAATGGTAGTCGTTTTCAGGACAAGGCTTGGGATATTGATAGACTTGTCTTACAGATTAAGGGGAGACTTT
This sequence comes from Salvia miltiorrhiza, assembly GCF_028751815.1. Taxonomy (NCBI): domain Eukaryota; kingdom Viridiplantae; phylum Streptophyta; class Magnoliopsida; order Lamiales; family Lamiaceae; genus Salvia; species Salvia miltiorrhiza. The sequence continues at coordinate 8,242,456 of NC_080389.1, forward strand.
AGAGTTGGAACGAGGCTTACAAAATTGTGGAGTTAGGAATTCCTTTTACTTCTTGGTGTTCCAAAGACTTCAAACTTGTTTTGTTGTTTTGTTTGGCATTCCTGATGCTTTGATCCCTTTTCTTTCAATAAAAGTTTACTTTACTGATAAAAAAAAAGCATTTTCCCCTTGACTTTGGAATCGTAGTTCCAAGTTAGATTTCCTTCTTGTTTGTTGAATGTTGACAAGGATAAATAATTTCCATTTCTTTGGGCGCATAAGAAGACCAGCGCTGGGAATACCCCATATTGAATACTTTGCATAGATAAGCAATATAAATGCTTTGTGTTGGATGAGTCAGAAGACCGTTGCAAGAATACTCGAATAACATAGGAAGACCCATGTCGAAGTTGAGAAATATGATACTCTGATCATGTGAGAAAACTTGTCATAAATATTTGTCGAGTCTGAACAATATACCCTGTTGTTGAGCGCGTAAGAAATCCAGCGCGTGAGAAGACCAATAGATAATCTGCGGGTAAGAAAACCAGCGCATGAGAAGACCGATGGATGACAGTAGCACGCCAAAAGGCGGCTTATTTCTCGCTGAGCATCGATTAAAATAGATCAAAGCAGCCCACAGAGCAGAGACGCAAAATAGTGTAGCCCGTAGAGTAGAGCAGAGCATCCCGTAGAGTAGGGTAGAGCAGAGAAATACCCAGTCCGGTCAGAGCAGAGAAATTCCTAGCCCGGTCAGAGTAGAGAAATGCCTATCAGATCAGAGAAATGCCCATCAGAACAGCCCGGTCAGAGCAGAGAAATGCCTTTCCAGAACAGAGAAATGCCCGTCAGAACAGCCGGTCAGAGCAGAGAAATGCCCTTCCAGAACAGAGAAATGCCTATCAGATCAGAGAAATGCCCATCAGAACAGAGCATTGAAGTCATGGCAGAGCGTTGAAATCGCGGCAGAGCATTGAAATCACGGACGACGGCAGAGCATAGGAATCACGGACGGTGGCAGAGCATTGGGATCACGGACGGCGGCAGAGCATTGGGATCATGGACGGTGTCAGAGCATTGGGATCACGGACGGTGGCAGAGCATTGGGGTTACGGACGGTGGCAGAGCATTGGGGTGACGGACGGTGGCAGAGCATTGGGATCACGGACGGTGGCAGAACATTGGGATCACGGACGGTGGTAGAGCATTGGGATCACGGACGGTGGTAGAGCATTCCTCTGCTGCTTCCCTCCTTTGTATGCATTCATTTGCTGCTTCCCTCCTTTGTATGCATTCCTTTCGCTGCTTCCTTTCGCTGCTTCCCCTTAGAACACTCTGCGCGGAGCATGGAAGACCTGGGGGGTGCGACCAACTTTCGCGGCTTACGATTCAACAGTAACACCCTGCACGGAGCATGGAAGACCCGGGGGGTGCAACCAACTTTCGTGGCTTACGGTTCAATAGTAACACCCTGCACGGAGCATGGAAGACCCGGGGGGTGCAACCAACTTTCGTGGCTTACGGTTCAATAGTAACCCCCTGCACGGAGCATGGAAGACCCTGGGGGTGCGACCAACTTTCGTGGCTAACGGTTCAATAGTAACCCCCTGCACGGAGCATGGAAGACCCTGGGGGTGCGACCAACTTTCGTGGCTTACGGTTCAATAGTAACCCCCTGCACGGAGCATGGAAGACCCTGGGGGTGCGACCAACTTTCGTGGGTGCGACCAACTTTCGTGGCTTACGGTTCAATAGTAACCCCTGCACGGAGCATGGAAGACCCTGGGGGTGCAACCAACTTTCGTGGCTTACGGTTATTGGAACACCCTGCACGGAGCATGGAAGACCCGGGGGGTGCAACCAACTTTCGTGGCTTACGGTTATTGGAACAACTCGCTAAACATCGATTAGCACTCCTTTGCTCCCTCCCGAGTGAATGCTGGTTGTGGGTGTACACCCTACTCCCCCCTCTGGTGACATGTGCGTGCCTCGCAAAAACATGTCAAGTGTGTGTGTTTGGTGCTCATGCTTGTGATGATTGTGAGAGAGTTAGCATAACTACAATTCCCAAGTAACATAATTCAAGTTGCATTTCAAGCCCTAGCATATATGCAAAAGGTGTGCAGCTTCGTTTATTAATAATGTCATATTTCAAGTCTAAGCACATATGCAGAAGTTGTGCAGCTTCCAAGATAATGTTGTGATTACATCAAAGATCATATAAGTCATGATTTTGCCCAAGTAAAGAAGTAGAATATTTCCCAAATCCCTATCATGCTTACATGTTCCCATAAAATACCCTAAGATCATAATTTTGCTTAGTGATAAAGCATAATACTCCCCCATCATGCTCACATGCTTCCACGAGATAAAGTTCAGCGAAGTACCTGAATTACCACTTACAAGTGGTTTACCGTTTTCACGTTATGGCGGTTCCCATATTTTGTTCAAAGCTTTCCCAAATTTAATTGTCATGTGCTACAAGATCTCTTAGGCACATATATTAGTGTAAATATGAAAGCCCCTTTAAGACAGGGCTACAAAGAGAATTCGAACCCTAGATTATATAATCCATTGCCACAACTTGATTCCCATATTCATATACCGATGAATTCATTCAAATTTTCAAATCCCATCAAAGATCATATAAATCATGATTTTGCCCAAGCGATAAAATATAACATATCCCAATCATGCTCTTCCCATTGATAGAGTTCCGCGAAGTACCTGAATTACCACTTACTAGTGGGTTACCCTTTTGGTGAGGAGCAATATGTGCAGAGTAGGGAGAAAGTACAAATCAGAGGAATTATTCCCGTCAGAGGAGCCATATGGGTCAGACGAACCATTCTTATCAGAAGGATCTCACTCATTAGAGGAATGGCTCTTGCCAGAGGAATCGCGTTCTTCAGAGAAGTCACCATCGCCAGAGGAGAAGCCTTTGCCAGAGAACGACGTGTCTACCAGAGGAGTCACCTCCACCAGAGATTACATCGCCAGAGGAGACGCCTTTGCCAGAAGAGACGTTTCTACCAGAGGAGTCATTAAATGCGCGGGAAGGTCTCCCCGCGTATCATTGAAATTACCAGTATACCCTTCCACCACGCAAGACGCATGCATCGAAGATGTTTTTACTATTTTACCCCTCCGTTTGTAAATCTATAAATAGGGCCCGAGCTCGTGTATTATAAACTACGCTATCTCATATTTTCGAACACAACTGATATTTTCTCCTTTCGTGCAAGATTTCCGATTGTTCTTTACTCCGTCTTCTTCCAGTCATCACACTAGGTATAGTTCATGGTTTTTCTCCATAGTTTTAGGTGTTGGTTTCATTAAACACCAACTGGCGCCGTCTGTGGGAAAGCTACTGAATTAAGACGTGAGGTCGCGGTTGCCGACGTACGCAGATCTGTAAATTCAATCGGATTTGCGGGCGTTGGCACCGATTGGTCCGATAATCCGGACATCCAGCTGTTTTTAATCGGTTAATTGTATTTTCTGGGTCAATATGTTGTTAATCCGCTGAGCTCTGTGTTGATTTGTGTTTTGGGTGCATGGGGAAAGGTGGCGACGAGCGTAAAACATGAATCAGGGGAAACTTACGTTTATTTACCGCTTGTTTGGGGTAGTTATCTGCGAATAAAGGGTTCTCTTGTAGTATTGAGGTTTTCTTCATTGATCTAATGTTTTGCATGAGGGAATCGTAATTGGGTGCTCTGTTCCGATTGTGTTCGTCGTTTCCTTACGGATCCCCGATATTTTGGGTTTATGTTGCTGGTATATGGTTGTTTCGCGTATTAATACGATAATTGTGGGTGATCTTCGTGTTTTATCCTGTTTTTGGTGAAGCGTGTGGTTATTACTGTTAATTCCTGGGTTTGCATCGATAATACACCGATTAGTACTTTGCTTCTGTTGTGCTCGGTTTCGCGTTGTTAATCCGAGGGTATTCTTTGTTTGCGACTGATAATTACCGTTACTTCCTATGTTTTGGTGACTAATCCTTGCTTTGTATCGTTGAATCGGGGGTTTATAGACGTTTTTCGTTTAAGGGAGGGGGTTTATGGGTGTTTTCCATGTTTGTCGTGGTTGATCTTCGATTTCGATGATTAAATTAGAAGTTCTGTTCTGTTCCTGATATATTGGGGTTTCTTGCTGTGGATCTATGGGTTTTGTGGCTAGCCTCCGATTTCAAGGGTATTTATTGTCGTTGATGCAAGAGATCTGCCTCAATAATATGATAATTAAACACTTTGTCTTAGTGGTGGTGAGATTCATATTGTTGTTTTGTGGACGATCTTCACTTATGGGAAACTTTTATTCATGTTCTCCATGTTTTCCTTGACTAATCTTCGTATTATGATAGTATTTTACATAATTCTTTTTGTTATCATGTTTAATGAATCGTGCTAACATGTCTTCTGGTGGTTGCTCTGTTTGTACTTATCTCTGGGTATCTCGCGTCTGCTGGATTTTACTGAGGGCTCTATTTTCCTCAATCTATACTCTGGGTTTATTTTCCAGAGTGTAGAATTACTCGGAACTTTTTAACGGTCTTTGTACCGGTGCTCGGGATTCTTTATTGGATTTCTTATATTGGGACTCCCGTCGGTAACGAAGGGTTTGCTCTTTTGTCCTTGGGACTTTTCTCACTTTGCTTACATGTAGGTACTATGGGATCGTCAGATGCTCACCGCAACCTGGAGAAAGAGTTCGACTCCGCTGCTCTCACCACTGAGGTGCCTGCCTCCTTGTTCGCTGGCCTACAGAGTAATGCTACCTTCACTGCCCCACCAGGGTTTCAGGCTATCTCCGCCACTCCGTTGACAGGGTTGAATACAAGCTTCCAGAGAACTGCTCTGGTGACTCCAGGATCTGACATGCCGTGCTTAACTCCCGCGTCTGGAGCGGGACAGCTCACGTTTGGGTCGATGGAACAGATGATGGCACTACTTCACTACTCCGCTGTGCGTCAGGCACTAGGAGCTCCCATGTTGTCCACTGTTCCCACTGTAGCTCCACTGGTGGGAACGGCTACTTTGCAGGGCACTGAGGCCCCACCTCCCGCTGCCCAGGAGGTAAACACTTTGGCAATCAACAAACAGGTGGTGATGCCCTTGGAGGTGCAAGGGGATCCCGTTGACAGGGAAGTGGAAAGAAGACCAGAGGGGAGCCGTGTCAGGCTCAATAGCGTTGTTAGAAAGGAGAGGGTTGACGAATCTGATAGTCAATCCGTCTCCCTTGTGTTCGAAGAAGAGAGACCAAGGGAGAAGGCACGGTTGAAAAACCAAGTATCCCAGCTGAAACATCAACTCCAGGATCTGGAGGAATCTCTGAGGGAGAAATCCCGGAGAGACGACAGAGGTCAGAGATCAGAGAGGTCGGACAGAGGGGAGCGTTCGAACAGGGTAGAGAAGTCCCACCGTCAAGAGAAATCCCGGTATACGGAAAGATCAGAGGAGAGGGAGCCAGAGTATTCCTCTGGCAGACATGAATATAGAACTCACAAGCGCCACGCTCATGACATACCCAGGGATAGAAGGGAGCAGGGGAGGCAAAAGGGGGACAAGAGGGCTAGGATTTCACGGTATCATCCCATCAACAACCGTAGTCCTTTCTCTGATGGTATTCTGGCAGATACCCTACCCAGAAGTTACAAGCCCATCTCGTTGGATTACGATGGCACTACCGATCCGGAAGTGCATCTCAATCGGTTTGAGGGATTGGTCACATTGCACATGTACACTGAGGGCATTAAGTGCCGAATCTTCTCCACTACTCTTACTGGACCGGCTCAGTTATGGTTTGGGACGCTGCCCCCAAATTCCATTCACTCTTTCGAAGAATTACAGATTCGTTTTTTGCGTCAGTTCGCGAGTTCACGGAGGGTAGGGAAGTCAGCCCTTTCGCTGATGGATATTAAGCAGGAGCAGGGAGAAACGCTACGGGAGTACACAGCGAGGTTTAACCTTGCCGCTCTGGAGGTGCCAGAGGTAGAATCGCAAATTAAAAACTGCGCCTATGTCAGAGGACTCAGGCCGGGGATCTTTTTTGACGAATTACAAATTCGACCAGCAAGGGACTTTGATGACATCATGGCAAGGCTGCCGGGTTATCTACAGTTAGAGGATGCCAAAATGGCGAGGAAGGTGGAAAATGAGAAACACAGGGTCAAGAAAGCTGAGGAAGCACCCGAAAGACAGAGACATCAAGATAGGGCCCCGTTCAGAGGGTTGCCTCCGAGAGTACTCCCACCCCAGGGAGGAATGCCGCCCCAACAACAGCGCACTGTGAATGAGGTTACGCGGTTCACCGAGTACACGCCCCTGAATAAACCACAGGACGAAATTTTTCACTTGATAAAGGATCAACCATTCTTTCGGGCACCGGGAACCTACCGGGCTGGGCCGCCACAGGAGGGGCCTAATAATAAGTTGTGCGAATATCATAACTCCTTCGGGCATTACATGAAATATTGTGGACATCTTAAACATCAATTGGAGTTACTAGTACGTCAGGGATACCTCGACCAGTTCATTGATAGAGGAAATGAGGGTCAGAGGCAGAATGACCAGAGGGATCAAAGAGATCAGAGGGATCAGCGAGATCAGAGGGATCAAAGGAATAACCGTGATCACCGACAAGAGCAGGGGAACAACAGGGATCGCAGAGCGGATGATAACCGCGATAATCGCAGAGAGGGGGCAGAAAGGCAAGTGCCTCCTCCTCCCCCGTATAGAAGGGAAGTTCACATGATTTGTGGGGAGAACGGGATGCCCACATCAAATAGGGCTAAAAAGCAAGTCGTCAGAGCAGTTAAAACAGGGTATTATCCTAAAAGGGTCATGGAAGTCACCAGCGCGGCAGAGGAACCGGCGATCACTTTTGGGACAGAGGATATACGCACACTAATGTACCCGCATGATGATGCACTGGTCATAACGGCAGACATTGCTGGTTGCCTTATCCACCGTATTTTCGTGGATTCGGGCAGCGCTGTAAACATCTTGTATAAGGAATGTCTTCAAAATATGGGTATCGAAGCTCGTATCGAGCCGACAAATGCTCCTCTGTTTGGGTTCGGGGGGGAAATGGTCATGCCTCTAGGATATGTAGAGCTGCCATTGATTCTTGGCAGTACAGTGGCGGGCAACAAAACAAGGATGGTACGTTTCTTAGTGGTGGATATGCCTAAACCCTCGTACAATGTCATACTCGGCCGACCTGCCTTGACGGTGTTCAGAGCAGTCATTTCTTTGTTTCACCTAAAAATGAAATTTCCCATCGAAGGAGGGAGAGTGGGAGAAGTTTGTGGCGATCAAACGACATCAAAAGCATGCCATGTACAAATGCTGACACAATCAGCGGGGCAGAAAAGGGAAAGACTGACAGAGGGGGCCGATAGTCGGAAGAAGGGGAAGGTAGGCGAAGTGCACGCCTCAGCCGAGGAGCGCCAAGAATTGACAGATTTACTGCAAAACAGAGACTCCACAGGAAAAACCGCGCTGGTGTCCACCAGTGATGTGTGCAACATGATCGAGTTATTTCCAGGGAAAGAGGGTTTCCAGACTAAGATTGGATCGGTCATGAGTGATCAGGTCAAAGAGGAGCTCATTGGTTGTCTTCGGCGAAATGCGGATGTGTTTGCTTTCAGCACCGCAGATTTAAAGGGAATTGATAGAGGGTTGGCGGAGCACTGCCTCAATGTGGACCCTAAGGTCAAGCCGGTGAAACAACGGACAAGGAATTTCGGGGCTGAAAAGGATGCTGCCATCAGAGAACAGGTCTATGAACTATTGAAAGCTGGACACATTGTGGAAGTGCAATATCCAGAGTGGATCTCAAACGCGGTGATGGTACCCAAGAAAACAAACACCTGGAGGATGTGTGTGGATTTCAGAGACCTAAACGCTGCCTGCCCGAAGGACCACTATCCTCTGCCGAGGATTGACCAATTGGTGGACTCTACTTCAGGGTGTGCTCTGCTATCTATGATGGATGCATACCAGGGATACCATCAGGTAAAAATGAACAGGGGAGACATCGCCAAAACGGCTTTCGCTGTTTGTTGTGGGGTATATGGATGGAGAAGTATGCCTTTCGGCTTAAAAAATGCGGGAGCTACATATCAACGGATGATGGAGAAAATTTTCAAAGAGCAATTGTCAAAGAACATTTCAGTTTACGTGGATGATATGCTTGTGCGAAGTGTCAGGGCAGAGGATCATGTTTCCGATCTGGAGGAAATCTTCACAGTAGTCAGAGATCACCGACTCATGTTAAACCCAGCCAAGTGCACCTTTGGGGTCACAACAGGGAAGTTTTTGGGATATAAGGTCACGCCTGCAGGGATTGAGGTTAATGCCGAAAAGGTCAAAGCAATTTTGGAAATGACACCGCCTAGAGGCATCAAGGAGGTGCAGACTCTGAATGGGCGTATCACTGCCCTAAGTAGGTTTATATCGAGATCGGCAGAACGGAGCATGCCGTTTTTCAAAGTGTTGAGGAAGGGAACCAAGTTTCTGTGGACAGAAGAATGCTGAGTGGCATTTGAGGATCTTAAAGCATACCTAGCAAAACTACCGACTCTGACCAAACCAGTTCCGGGAGAAACGTTGTATTTATACATAGCTATGGGGGAGGAATCAATCAGCTCGGTGTTAATCAGGGAGGAGGGAAGTCATCAGAGACCCATTTATTTTGTCAGCAGAATTATCCAGGGCCCTGAGCTCAACTACACAGAGATCGAGAAGGCTGCTCTGGCGGTCATGATCACGGCAAGAAAGCTGAGGCCTTATTTCCTTTCACACAGGGTGGTGGTACGCACGTCTTTACCTTTTAAACAAGTTTTGGGGCGCCCGGATTTGTCGGGGAGAATGGTCAAATGGGCTGTGGAACTAGGAGAATATGATGTAGAGTACGAGCCGAGAACGGCAATCAAGGCGCAGGCATTGGCAGACTTCATACAAGAAACAACTCGTCGTCCCGTACCAGAGTTCTGGGTGGCTTGTGTGGACGGATCAGTAACAAAAGAGGGGTGTGGAATCGGGGTATATATTACTTCGCCAGGATATGGAACATATCAGTTCGCTATTAAATTCACCTGCCGGTTATCTAACAATGAGGCAGAATATGAGGCAGTGGTCAGAGGGGCACATATCTTGTCAGAACTTAAGGCCGAGTGTGTCGTCATCAGGACAGATTCTCAGCTGGTAGCTCAACAATTCTCGGGGGGTTATAATATCAAAGATCAGAGGATGAAAGCGTATCATACCAAAATCAATGAGATGAAAGAAAAGTTCATGGAATTCAAGCTCGAACAGATTTCTCGGGAGGAGAACACGAAGGCCGACTTACTGGCGCGCATGGCTAGCGCAGTAGAGCAAACTTGGAGCGACGAGATTATTTTACTCTGTGATACCAGAGAGATGGAAACTTCGCAGGTGTTCTCGGTAGAGATCAGAGATGATTGGCGGGCTCCGATCATACACTTTCTGAAGACAGGGGAACGACTAAGCAGAGAATCCAACCAAAGGGCCCGCTATGAAAATTACTGCCTAATCAACGATCAACTCTTCAAAAGATCTTTTACTCAACCTCTGTTGAAATGCTTATCGCCAGATGAAGCTAACTTTGCTCTGAAAGAGATTCATGCAGGTTGCTATGGTGGGCATACGGGATTTCGGGACCTCGTACGCAAGATTATTCGGGCAGGGTTCTACTGGCCTCATATCAACAAGGAAGCCAGAGAGTTCGTCCGCAAGTGTGAAGCTTGTCAGAGGCACGCCGGGAAAATCAACATACCAGGGGAGCCCATGGGGATTATGTACGCTGCTTGTCCGTTTGACAAATGGGGCATTGATATAGTCGGAAAGTTGCCTACAGCACCTGGAGGGAAATGCTTTCTCATTGTGGCAGTAGATTATTTTTCTAAGTGGGTCGAGGCAGAGGCTGTGAGCAAGATCGATGAAATTACAGTAGAACGCTTTATCTGGAGGAACATCTGCTGCAGATTCGGGGTACCAAGAATCATTGTATCTGATAATGGGACTCAGTTCACAGGGCAAAGGATCGCGGATTTCTGCGACCGAATGGATATTACACAGCGGTTTGTCTCAGTGGCTCATCCACAGGCAAATGGACAAGTGGAATTAGCTAACAGGACCATATGTGAAGGAATAAAGAAGAGACTAACTCAGAGCAGAGGGAAGTGGGTAGAAGAGCTGGACACCGTTCTCTGGGCTCATCGAACTAGCCCGAAAACGGCGACAGGGGAGGCACCATTCACGCTGGTGTATGGATCCAATGCGGTGATACCAGCAGAGGCACGACTAGAATCATACCGGATTACCACATATGACACTGAGCACAACGAGAAGCTCCGCCGAGCAGAGCTGGACTTGGTGGAAGCACAGAGGGAGGAAGCCCGTATCAGAGCGACTAAATACAAAGGCATTATCAAAGCGGGATATGACAAGCGAGTCAGAGTGAGGAAATTGTCAAAGGGAGATTTGGTTCTCAAGAGAGTGGACGCGTTAAAGGCAGTGGGCAAGTTTGAAGCAAATTGGGAGGGACCATTTATCGTTACAGAGGTTCTGGGTGGCGGAGCATACATATTGTCAGATTCAGACGGCAGAACTCTCCCCAGGCCATGGAATATAAACACGCTCAAAAAGTTCTATGTGTAACTGCTACCTAGCAGGAATGATCATTTGTAGACCGGGTACTCTTTTTCCCCACAGGGGTTTTAACGAGGTCCGGGGCCATAATATCAATAAAACAGATATGTGGTTCTAGGGAATTCCCTGGTGTCGTCTTATTTACTTTCTTTTATCGTTTTCTTACATTACAAATGCTACTTAACATGTTCATGCAGAGCATTGCACATGTCACCAGAGGGGGGAGTAGGGTGTATACCCGTAATCCTCAATTTATAAATTCAAAATACAAACTGTTTCTTAACAGATCAAGGGCGAAACAAATACAAAAAACTGCTTCTTAGCAGGACAGAGGGAAAACAAACATCAGGAATGAACACCTTTTCTTCCACAATCCAACACTCCGAGTTCTTCTTCGTCGCGGGGACACGCTCACCTCTCAGATCTACTTCAACTCCACTTTGTGTCTGCAGAAGTATCAAGAAAAACAGCAAGTCAAAATACCAAAAAGAAAGAATACAGAGGAGGAACAAACCAAAGGCCAGATCTGAGGAACCAACGCTCAGATCCGGAAACCCAACGCCCAGATCGGGGAAGTCAACGTCTAGATCTAGGAAGCCTGGTTATAAAACACTCAAGCAAGGGAACTCCACTCGTTACAACCACAAAGTTAGAGATCTACACCAGAAGCACAGGGGAAAAGGCGGAGCCCTCAGGGATGTGAGTGTTTAGAGGGGAAATTCCCTTACTTGAGTGCCTTACAACCGATCTAGGGAGGCAAAATGTCGGCAGAATCCAGGGTTTGAAAGATCAGAAAAGGCAACGAGAAAATTTTCTTCAGGAATCCTGGAGATAAAACCATCAGACGGTGGAGAATCCTATTTTCTCAACCACCAACGGGAGCAAGAGATTTAGGGTTGGAAAAGAAAGCAGTGTGGGGCGGCGGAAAAGAAATGAGGGAATTATAACCTAAATCGCGAAGGGTGGAGGACATATATAGAGGCGATACTGGGCTTAGGAAATGGGCTAAGAGGTAATGGGCCTACGCGAGTTTACGGGCCGAGGAAGGAGTGGGAAATAATGGAACCAACATGTTCATAACGGAGTATTGCACATGTCACCAGAGGGGGGAGTAGGGTGTATACCCGTAGGTCCCAATTTTTAAATTCAAAAATGGCTTCTCAGCAAGCCAAGGGAAAAACAGAGGGATTGCGCTTCACCAGAACAGAGGATGTTCCTGACAATCGTAAGCCGCGAAAGTTGGTCGTGCCATCCGGGCCTTCCATGCTCCGCGCAGAGGTTCCTGACAATCGTAAGCCGCGAAAGTTGGTCGTGCCATCCGGGCCTTCCATGCTCCGCGCAGAGGTTCTTGACAATCGTAAGCCGCGAAAGTTGGTCGTGCCATCTGGGCCTTCCATGCTCCGCGCAGAGGTGACACATAATCATAAGCCGCGAAAGTTGGTTACACCCCCCGGGTCCTCCATGCTCCGCGCAGAGGTTGTCCTTAACCGTAAGCCACGAGAGCTGGTTACACCCCCCGGGTTTTCCATGCTCCGTGCAGGGTGTTCCTGACAATCGTAAGCCGCGAAAGTTGGTCGTGCTATCCGGGCCTTCCATGCTCCGCGCAGAGGTACCTGACAATCGTAAGCCGCGAAAGTTGGTTGTGCCACCCGGGCCCTCCATGCTCCGCGCAGAGATAGCACGTAATCATAAGCCGCGAAAGTTGGTTGCACCCCCCGGGTTTTCCATGCTCCGCGCAGAGGTTGCTTTAACCGTAAGTCACGAAAGCTGGTTACACCCCCGGGGTTTTCCATGCTCCGTGCAGGGTGTTCCTGACAATCGTAAGCCGCGAAAGTTGGTTGTGCCGCCCGGGCCCTCCATGCTCCGCGCAGAGGTTCCTGACAATCGTAAGCCGCGAAAGTTGGTTGTGCCACCCGGGCCCTCCATGCTCCGCGCAGAGGTTCCTGACAATCGTAAGCCGCGAAAGTTGGTCGTGCCATTCGGGCCTTCCATGCTCCGCGCAGAGATAGCACTTAATCGTAAGCCGCGAAAGTTGGTCGCACCCCCCGGGTTCTCCATGCTCCGCGCAGAGGTTGCTTTAACCGTAAGTCACGAAAGCTGGTTACACCCCCTGGGTTTTCCATGCTCCGTGCAGGGTGTTCCTGACAATCGTAAGCCGCGAAAGTTGGTTGTGCCGCCCGGGCCCTCCATGCTCCGCGCAGAGGTTCCTGACAATCGTAAGCCGCGAAAGTTGGTTGTGCCACCCGGGCCCTCCATGCTCCGCGCAGAGGTTCCTGACAATCGTAAGCCGCGAAAGTTGGTCGTGCCATTCGGGCCTTCCATGCTCCGCGCAGAGATAGCACTTAATCGTAAGCCGCGAAAGTTGGTCGCACCCCCCGAGTTCTCCATGCTCCGCGCAGAGGTTGCTTTAACCGTAAGTCACGAAAGCTGGTTACACCCCCTGGGTTTTCCATGCTCCGTGCAGGGTGTTCCTGACAATCGTAAGCCGCGAAAGTTGGTTGCACCCTCTCTGGGTCTTCCATGCTCCGCGCAGAGTGTTCAAGTTTGGATGGGAAGCAGCTTCGAGAGGAAGCAGCTCGGATGGGAAGCAGCTTGGATGAGAAGCGCAAAATCACTGATAAAGAAATTAACCAAACCCTCGTAAGAGGAGGCGGTGAAACCTCTACCAGAGGAGTCCTCAGAATCCTCGCCAGAGGAGTCCTCAGAATCCTCGCCAGAGGAGTCCTCAGAATCCTCGCCAGAGGAGTCCTCAGAATCCTCGCCAGAGGAGTCATCAGAATCCTCGCCAGAGGAGTCATCAGGATCCTCGACAGAGGAGTCCTCAGAATCCTCGCCAGAGGAGTCGTCAGAATCCTCGACAGAGGAGTCATCAGAGTCCTCGACAGAGGAGTCCTCAGAATCCTCGCCAGAGGAGTCATCAGAATCCTCGACAGAGGAGTCATTAGAATCCTCAACAGGGGAGTCGTTCAAATCCTCGCCAGAGGAGTCAACGGATCCTCATAGCAGAAATTAAAGAAACTCCAAGGAAGGGGATCAGAGAAGCATCAACAACAATCATAACAAGTCAACTCAAATCAACAGGGGAAAGACGGAAATATAAACCCCACCTCAACTAGCAGCGAAAACAACACAAATAACAGAGATAAAAGAAGCAAGGATGGGAAAGAAATTTCATTAAAGCATGCTCAAGAAGCAAAGCTGTACATCAAAAACTGGCGGTAAGTGTTCAGTTGGTACAAATTAAAGAGTCACAAAATTTTCTTTTGATAAAGTCAGGAGAGAAAGGGGGAACATCAAGAGGGAGGAATAGAGGCAGCTTGGGCAACAGCAGAGGAGACGGGAGCAGAGGCAGATGGAGCCCGGGAAGGAACACCACTTGCAGAAGCATGACCAGAAATGGTTTTCTCTGTGAACACGGGCAACAGGCCAGTTTCCTTCACTTGGGGAAGACGAACTCCCAAATCCAACAACTTTGCAGCCTCCTGCACATACAGATCCTCGTTTTGGTACAGGTTGAACAGCTGTTCCACCGCGGCAGAGGAAGAGGCAGAGTCGGTGAAGGCAGAAGCCGCTAAGTCAGAGGGCAGGGGAGGCTCCAGTCCGAACTGAGAAAATGTTCGAGAGCTCTCGCCAGAGGGATCCCGCAGCCGGTTCACAAAGCGCGCCAGGGAAGCAGAGAACGCAGGCGCATACATGGGAGCAGAGGGTAGCGAGTCAGATCCAATCCCAAGAGAAAAATAGGGAATGGCTTTCTCTAGCACCGGGTACCACCACTCTGGCTTCTCTGGAGAGTGCGCAGGGATTCCCATCCGCTTATTTATCTCCTCATCCTGGAGGTTATCCATCAGGGCTCTGAAATTCAAAGAGGCAAGTTGCTCTGGGGTGGCCCCCGCCATCTCCAATGCCTTGGAAGCTGTTTGCTCTATCACATAAGCAAAGAGGGGTCCAAAATCCTCCAAGTATTCGGGAGTCTTTTTGAAAGCCTCCAGAGTGCCTTCCAGCATCACCCCCAGGAAGTGTTGGCCTCGCGGAGATAAGAAATACTCCAGGCGTTGATCTCGAGCCCCCAGGGTGTACGCACGGTTCTGAGCCTCCACAAGTATCCTCTTCCAGCCCCGCCTGGCTTCCTTGTAGTCTCTTTCGTAACCAGCTTTGAACCTGGCTAAGCTTTCGTGGCTCTCCTTTGTGGCTCTCGACTATTCGGAGGCCAAGGACGCTCTCTCCACCTCCACCTGAGCTAATTTATCTTTCAACTCAGCAACCTCCGCTTCGGCCTTGCTCAGGCGCTCCACAACTCCGGCAACAGCATCATCGCGCTTGGCGATATCTGCCTGCTCTTTTTCTCTTTCCTTCTCTGCCATATCATAGTCATGGATGCATTTAACAGCACCCCATAACCGTGATTCCACCTGCAAGCAAACAGAAAGGGGCCCGACAGAACAATAGAGAGGTTAGTAACTCGAAATTTTTATGGCAAAGATATAATATGCAGGGTACCTGAAGAGCCAGCTGGCATAGCTGAGTAGCCAGAGACGCCCGAGACAAATTCTCCACTTTCTCCTGGTCCTCCGAGTGGACACGAGCTATCAGGGCATTAATTAATTCCTTACCCGATAAACTCGAAATTGGCCCAGGAACAAGATCCTCTGACTCAGCAGCCGAGGGCACCACAGCCTTGCCCTTACCCTTTCCACCGGCAGAGGGGAGAACCTTGGAACCACCAGCTGACTTCTTCGCTGGCCCTTTGCCCTTGTCCCCAGCAGAAGGGAGAATCTTCACACCACCAGCAGACCTCCTCGCTGGCTCTGAGGACTTGCCAGCCTTTTTTAGGCCCTCCTGCCTCTCCTTCTCACCCACAGAGATCAGGGAACCTCTCTTCCTCTTTTTCGTAAGATCGGCAAGGATGGCATCGGGAGCCGAATCAGGTGAAGGAACCTCATCGG
The DNA here is from genome assembly GCF_028751815.1 of Salvia miltiorrhiza. Classification (NCBI taxonomy): domain Eukaryota; kingdom Viridiplantae; phylum Streptophyta; class Magnoliopsida; order Lamiales; family Lamiaceae; genus Salvia; species Salvia miltiorrhiza. Next base: position 8,258,060 of record NC_080389.1, read on the forward strand.
TGATATCCACGACTTGGATATCTTCTTCACGGGTGCCAGCGGCATCACCAGCGCTGGAGTGCCTACCCCTGTGAACAAGAGCCCCCGCATCAACTTCCTCCGCATCAAAGGGGCGCGAGGCTTCCACATTCCCCTCTGGGATTTCAACTACAGGGGGAATGGGGATCAGTTCGGACCCAGTAGGCTGCTCCGAGGGACTTGTTCTGGAAGCAGAACCGCCTGAGCCATGTGCTCCACTGCCAGCAAGAGAAGGGGTGTCAGGCAAATTGTCCCCACATTTCGATCTCCAAGACATATCTGCAAACCAAAATTTCACATCATTAAAATCAGGGTAACAAAAGCTAATGTGTTTTCTAATGTATATTTTTTACCTATTGATCTCGCTGGATACAGGGGAAACAGACCATTATATGCCAGAGAGGAATTGTTCTCGGCCAGATACCTACAGTCTAGAGGCTGGGCCTTATTCATAGCATTAAGGTGAGCTATAATACTCTGGTCACGGGTAGAAGGGACTTCGGGAGAGGCTGGTTTATAAGTAGTGCGACTTGTATGCCATTCTAGCTCCGAAGCACGATAATCGCGCCAGTTGCCGAAAAGGGTGCGCACATAACAATAATATTTCAGGAAGCCCTTATCCAAAGAATTCAGGGAGGAAAGAAAAGTAGTAGGATATTTAGGGTGAGAGGCAAAACTATACAGGGGACTGCCCTGCATGCGAAGGGTCTGGGTCTGACAAAATAGCTTGGCGGTGTCCCCAACACCGTTAGCCCGGCACAAAACATGGAAGGCATATAACCTCCGGATAGCAGAAGGGGCAACTTGAAAAAAGGGGATGTGAAAGTAATTACAAACGTCAACCAGCAAGGTAGGGGGAGGGAGCCTCAAACCAGCCTCTATCTGGGCTTTCCAAACAACTATCAACTTGTGATGGTGAAGGCTCTCGGGAGGCGTTGAATCCTTAGAAAAGGCCTCGAACTTTAGACCTTCAGGACGCCTACATTTGCTTCTCAATCTTTCCACCTCCGCGACACTAAGGCGGGATGGAGGAACACTTTTGGGGGGTTGGCGGGGCTTTTTCCCTTTTTTCTTAGGTGGAGAAGGAGGGGCTGCAGTTTGAGATTCGTTAGAAACAGAGGGGGAAGGAAGATTTTCAAGATCTTGCCGCGATGGGGAGGAAGATGAAGGGTCTCGGGCAGAAGGAGAGGGCGAGCGAGAGGGTTGAGGGGTGGAGGTGCAGGCCATGTTAGGAAATGATAATCCTAGGGTTTCTAACACGCTCAATCAGAGCACCAACAGTTATACCACTACGCTACGATTAAACACAAAATTGCAGTGAAGAGGATACGCGAGTTACCTAGGCCAGAGAAAGATGGACGGTAAAACCTGGAGCGGAAGGGTCGCGGGAGAATACCGGAACAGTGAGGAAATCGCCGGAAAATGCAGAAAATTCGCTCGGAAAACTTGGAGAAGAAGAATAGTGAAAAAAGGGGAGTTCGAATCGGCTAAGTAAGATTGTACGCGGGTAACCACCAGCACGCGGGATGAACGGCACGTGGCATACGGAAAAAATCAACGGATGAGAATTTCTACGGAAAGGCGAAAGGACGCAAAGGTTAAAAAGTAACCTCGGGGTACGGGGAAAACACTGTAGACTGGGCAGGCATTTAATGCAGATGACGTCATCCACGCGGGCGAATCCTCTGGCTAGTTGCACCACTCCAGAGTGAACTAGCCAGACCAGGGGGTGGGAGCAACAAAAACGCCAGAGAACAATTTACAGGGCTTATCTTTGCTCTCTCATAATATCAAAATGCTTATGTCTTTATGATTTACAGGGGATCAAGGAAAACAACAAAGTGTTGATGCTAATAATACACCACTGGTTGAACACGAAGAATACCCGGTTCAACCAGACTAGAGGGGGGAGTGGTTGGTGAGGAGCAATATGTGCAGAGTAGGGAGAAAGTACAAATCAGAGGAATTATTCCCGTCAGAGGAGCCATATGGGTCAGACGAACCATTCTTATCAGAAGGATCTCACTCATTAGAGGAATGGCTCTTGCCAGAGGAATCGCGTTCTTCAGAGAAGTCACCATCGCCAGAGGAGAAGCCTTTGCCAGAGAACGACGTGTCTACCAGAGGAGTCACCTCCACCAGAGATTACATCGCCAGAGGAGACGCCTTTGCCAGAAGAGACGTTTCTACCAGAGGAGTCATTAAATGCGCGGGAAGGTCTCCCCGCGTATCATTGAAATTACCAGTATACCCTTCCACCACGCAAGACGCATGCATCGAAGATGTTTTTACTATTTTACCCCTCCGTTTGTAAATCTATAAATAGGGCCCGAGCTCGTGTATTATAAACTACGCTATCTCATATTTTCGAACACAACTGATATTTTCTCCTTTCGTGCAAGATTTCCGATTGTTCTTTACTCCGTCTTCTTCCAGTCATCACACTAGGTATAGTTCATGGTTTTTCTCCATAGTTTTAGGTGTTGGTTTCATTAAACACCACCTTTTTTACATTATGGTATTTACCATAATTGTTCAAATCATTCCCCAAATTTGCTTATCCTGTGCTACAAAAATTCTTAACCACATATATTAGTAATAATATGAGAGCCCCTTTAGATAGGGCTGTAAACTTGTTAACAAGTAAAAAAGTGTACGCTTTGCTTTTCCCAAGCAATAGTGCCGCCCTAAACATTTATTCCACCGAATAAAAGTTGTGAGAATCCCCAAAAATGACACATAAATTAGAATATTTGTGTCCCAATGGCTGAAATTCACAATCCTGAAATCACGATTCTCAAAGAGAAAGTATAATGGATAAACAATAATTATTCGTCAGTGCAGAAGATATGAAACCACGAATTCAATAATGTCTTTAACCCAAAAACCCATGTCACGATTAGTCTCTTTTTTGTGAGTGTGTTCAGCAACCCTCTTTTAACGCTATAACATTCCCCAAAAGTTGAGCTTAGGACCCGAGCAAGTAACTAGCGGAGCTGTCATTTGTCCCCTTTTGTCAAGAGCTCCCATGAATAAACCATATTTGGCTCAGCTAGGCAATCGTAGTGTTCTCAACAGCGAGCAAATGTTGAAATACCCGTCTTGGTGGTCTTGAACTCACAATGCGAAATCAGGGCTAAGTTAGTCCAACAAAATGACAGAATTAATCCCCAAAATCAAAGCAAAAATCATAGCTAAATCACTCCCAAGTTCAAAGCTATATCACAATAATATCGAGTCCCAAAAACCATAATAGCATCATAGCTTATCAATAAAGTAAAATTACAACAATAACAAGCTCAAAAATCCCAAGAATCAGCACGGGGCAAATGATAAACTTAAAAAAGTCAATCGCTACATGATCAATGTATAGCACATTTTGTCAAACCCATCATATTTGCAGATATAATCCTTGCACAGACACCATAGAAAAAATATCAAGGTTGATATGTAAACTGCCAATTCAGATCTCAAGAGTAGTAATGTAAATAAACATAATCCCACAGAAGATTAAGTATAATGAAGACGTTAATGAAGACGTTCCAGAAATGCGTTTCGTTCCATATTTTGCCCTCATATTACTTAATTCAAACCATCCATCAAATATTAAACTAACATCGATCAAAATGGCAGTTGAAAACCATTAAAGCCCCATTCTAATTTGGGGCTTTCCCCTCATTTTTCCAAATCATCAACAATCATGTACCAAATATCGAACAGAGATTTCGCGAAGCTGAATTGAATTAGAGATAAACACTCGCAAATTCAAAGTAGGCATATGCAAATTTGACCAGCGATATACCCACCACGTGGGAACATTCGAACTCAATCCTGACAAACAACTCTAATTCATCAGCTCAAGCTAAATGAAGACTTTTCCACAAATGCATTTTGCCGTATGTTATGCCCTTATCTCAATCAATTGAACCACCAATCAACTAGCACAGCAGTAGCAAGTAATTGATTCATCAAGACTTAGTATAGTGAAAATAGATAACTTAGCTTTTGACGAAGGAAGAACAACTGCTCTATTCAGTCGAGCATGCAGCGAAGCGGCGAACCTCGCCAGCCCTCGGTGGCAGCGGAGGTAGCGATTCTGATAGTGGAACCTAGGGCTATGTTCCTATCTTTGTTGGGCTCGAGTGAATCTGTTCCAGAGGGCGGTAATTCGCCGCGCCATCGATTTTCACCGGATAAGGCGGTGGGGTGGCTTGAATCTATGTGGGAGAATGTTCTGTGGTGTTTAAGAGAGAGGCGAGTCAGGCGAAAGCGTCGCCGACCGGACGAGGTGCTGGCTTCGCCGGAGTTCAGATAAGGAGGTGGCGGCACTTGCCGGAGTTTGATTGCCAAAATTTACTGGTGATTTGGTCTTAGCCCAAATTCCTCAGAAACTTTCTGAAAATTCCTTGATTGTAGCTGAATCCGCCATTTCTGGAACTAGATTGTTGTTCTTCTGAAACGGCAACAGAGCACCGGCTTTCTGCGATTCCCCTGATTCTCAAAAGGCGTAGGTCTTGCAGCCCTCAAATGCTGATGAGGCGGGTAATGATCTCCGCAAAATGAATCTCCACCAGTGATTTGCTGGGAAACACTACAAAAATGAGGAAAACATAAATAATCATCATGATTCACCATAATTAGTTCGAAATTGCTAAGAGATTCATGAATTAGAAAATTGGGGGGTTTCCCATATGCCAATAGTCGGCGAGCTAATGGTTGGCTCAGAGGAGGAGAGCTCGGCGCGGCGGTGGTGACTGGTTTCCGCTGCGATTGGGGTCTTCGATCGGAGGTTATAGTCATGGAAGAAGGGCGACGGCTTCGATCGAAACTTGCACTGAGCTTGGTCTGGGTTGATTGATCAGCCTCTACGCTTAATGACAGCGGCAGAAGGCTCTTTGGTCGAGAATCCGGCGACTGATTCAATTGAATCGACGAGTCCAAATCCCAATCTGGATGAGGATGAATAGGACCCAAAGCCATTTTTGGTTGATTCACAATCTGGATCATCAAAGAATATGAACCTAAATCCCAATCTGGACCTGAACATAAGCCCCCCACTGTCGCCAAAATCGAAGAAAATTGCCGGAAGAAAAATGAGGAATCTCGCCGGAAATTTTTTGCCCAGAAAAGTGAGAAAGCTTGCCCCAATTTTTTTTTTAATTTAATTTTCTTTTTTCGGATGAACAGTAACCAAATCCCCAATTTTTCCAAATTTTTTTTTTCTCCGATGAACAGTAATCTAGCCTCAATGAACAGTATCTGAATCTGGAAAATCCGAAAATCGAGAAGAGTGTAAGATTGAAACTCACGCCTTCAGCTCAATTTCCCACAGACGGCGCCAGTTGGTGAAACATGAAACCAACACCTAAACTAGAAAGCAGTAAACGACAGCGGATTTACGTGGTTCGGTCGAGAAGACCTACGTCCACGGGGGTTTTGGGGGTTTTCCACTATAATTGAGAGAGTATTTTACAGTTTACAAATTGTCGACTAAGAAATAATGACTACTCCTCTAAATGAGAGCTAAAAGGAGCTATTTATAGGAAAGAGAGAAAATAAGGGCCCATTAGACCCCTAAAGCCCATTAACCCAATGAATCAAGCCCAAGCCCCGTTATTCTATCTACATCTTGAAATTGAGCCATCAGAGCTAGAAAGCGGAGCCGAGCTGAGCCAAGCCGAGAGTCAGGGCAATCCTGTATCAAATATTGGAAATAACCACAATAACAATAATAATAATAATAATAATCATAACTAGAAATATTCCCGTTATGTTTAGCACAGCGCTGGTGCATATTTCAGTCCTCATCAATATATATAAGAAATGTACAAATGATAACATGACATTGTTTTATAATAGTAAATGCTTAACATTTTATAGTGGTTTGTTATATTAGTTTGTTAAATTTATATTATTTTTTGTTTCCTTATAAAATCTTAGTTAGTTTCCAGTTTGAACCAATCATGTAGTTAATAAGATATATTAGTTTGTTTTCATAGAGAATTAAACAATTTCTTAGAAAAAGTGCACATATATAACTCTTTTTGCGCTTTCAATGTACTTATTAAATCAATGGTATAAGAACAATTATTTATTATAGTAGGTGACTCAGTTCTAGTTTTAAGCTCATTAAAATTCTACTTGGACACAAAAACGAATTGTACGAACCGTCCAAAAAAAATCGGCTCCCTGCAAAATACTTCAAGGCTTCATACTTAACAAATTCAGCCTAGCGACAAATCCTGGATCTATCCTGTAGGCAGCGGTGTGGCGTCAATATCGCTGGAAATCGAGAGAGGAGGCAGCGTTTTAGGGACCTGTATCTGTAATGTGTGAATGTGAGAAACTGAGAGAGGGTGAGGGAGTGGAGCGAGGAACCGGCAACATCGAAGAAGAAGGGTGTAACGATGTGAGTGTGTCTTTGTTGGCGTGTGTGTGTGCTCTTGTTTTTTTATGTAGAAGAAGAATAAAAATTATATTATTTGAGGCTATAGGCTATAATGTATTTAATTTAGTGGAATGTTTGGCCTATAATTGCTTATTATGATGTTACAAGGGTTGTTCAAACTTTCTTCGTCAAATCCTATTTTCCCGATGGTCTTAATTCAAACACGGTGATCTTTGTTCCAAAAAAAGAAGCCGTCTCCACGGTATTATTATTTCGAACAAAATTTACGGTATTATTATTTCGAACAAAAAAGAAGCCGTCTCCACGGTCTTTCACCAAAATTTATGCTCGCCAAAAAAAGTCCACCACGTCGCATAATTACGATATTCTGCAAAAGGAATCACAAAAACAATGGCAATTAATTATATATCTTACTAAACAGTTGATTTGCATATGCAAAACCCACTTCCATCGTAATTCGTAAACCTACTGAGAGAGAAGAAATCAATGGTTAAGATTGTTTCACACAGATGCATGAAAATTATAATTGCCTCATTTTTTTTTCTCTTTTAGTTTCAGATATTATGATGCCAAGAGAAAGAGAGAGATGCATGAAGATTATTGTTGACGATTGAAGATGATTGAAGGCTAAACTCATCTTTTTTATTAAATAACACAAAGTTGAAAGTTTAATGATTTTATTAAATTTAATTAGAAACTAAAGATTTTACTTCTAAAAAAATTCGTACGAATACCAAATATGCATCTTTAGTTTAATTAGAAACTTGCACGTGCTGCTTCATTGCCCAAAGACTACAAAGGTCTGGGAAGCAGTCTACCATGGCTAGGTGTTAGTGTGGCGCAGCCACAAGACGTGCCCTCGCATTTTAGGTTCTTCACAGGTTTGAGTGGCGGGAAAAGAAATAAGAAGTTTTTTATGGCTTTATGGTGTTGTACTACTTGGCTTATATGGAAAATGCGTAATGAGAGTAGGTTTGAGAACAAAAGGTGGGAGATTGCAAGCTTGATAGGAGAAGTAAAAGCTAGAATGTGGAGTTGGGGTAGAATTTTTGGTTTTGTTGATGATGATTTTGGGATTCACAGATGGATGTTTGATGATGAATCCCCGCTGAGTCTGTAAACGTTTGATATTACTGGTGCCTCTTTTGGTTCAATTCTATTATTACTTTTCTTATCACAAAAAAGTTTAATTAGAAACTCAATTTTATTAAATAACACTAAATCCTGTCAACTTTCAATGGGCTACACTCCAATAGTTAATAAATAAATAAAAGGGATAATTGCGTATAATATCACCAACTATGCTCAAAATCCATTTTCCCCATGAACTTCTAAAAATCCAAATTATATCAAATACTTTGATATGTGTTCAAATTGCCCATAGTTTTATTCTTGACTATTTAAAATTATACCCCTGTTTTCCCTGAATATTTGAAATTGACCCCATCACAAAATAAATTGCACAACAACCCCACTTTTGGAACTTCTTTTCAAATTACCCTAATTATAACATATGCATACCCACGCTCGCCAGAAATGGTATCAGAGCGGGTTTTTATTGAGGAATTATATTATATTTAATTTATTTTATGATTAACCTATGTGGGAGGAGACTCCATTTGATTTGGTATGGATCCGGACGAGTGTCCGAGATGTCTTGTATACAGGATAGCTCTCCAATATTTGGAGAGAGAAAACAGTCACCTAATGGGTGAATTACGAGTGTATTGGCGATTCCTAGCGAATCACATTACTGAGGACGAGGAGACTGTTCGTGAAATTATTACGAACATATAGGGTTGTCTTAATGCCCTACTGGAGAATGTCGAGGCCAAATCGGCAAATGAACGAGCCAGAGCCAACCTCCATTAATTACACGTTTGATGGATCAGAAGGACAAAGCAGGAGTAGCTTATCCAAGCTACCAAAAGATCGAGCCAAACTCTTCCGACAATGTCAACTTGCAGGAGATCCAGATAACGGTGGAATACTATGGCATCAAGCTGTACAATCTACCGGTGGAGATAAAACAGATATCACTCAAACAAGAGGAAATCTTTAACCTCTTGAATGATATCCAAAAGAGAGTGGAGAACATCGAAAGACGTAAACCATGTTCCGGAAAAATTCGGAATTCATGGTCTAAAGACCCGACGTATCCACTACCACTTGATACAGCGCCCAAGGAGTTGCAGCCGGAGGACATAATTCGAATCGTGAAAGGGAAACAACATGAATAACCATGATCGAATCGGATTAGAAGACCTACAAGAGTTAGCAGAGTCATTTGCTAACCTAAATATGGTTGATCTAAAGATGAACCAAGAAGGAGAGGTGCCCAAAACTAAGCATCCACAAGCAGAATCGTCTAAAAGAGATGGGGCTCAAGAAGATTCGAGCCATTATCAGCGAACCAGACGACGTCGGCCTCAGATGCGGGATACTCCTGTAGGAAAAGCTACACTTGAACCAATCCATCCATACAGATTGATTCTCAACCTCGATGAAGCCAGTTTCAAAGATTGGAAAGGTCTCATCGATGAATGGGCTTCAACAATGAAGATCGTTATTGCCACGATAGAATATGACAAAGATGAATTTATCAAAATTTTCGAGGCAAGTTTTGCCGGCATGGCAAAGCAATTCTGGGATAAAGCGTCAACAAAGGAGAAGAATGAGTTGTTCACCAAAACATCAGCTCTTGAAATCCTTGAGGTGGCCACCCATTAGATTAAAATCCATTTTCTTGGAATGAGTTTTTTCGAAGGATCAGCAGAAGAGAAACGCAAAAAATATCGACAGGCACTTTACAATCTAAGATTGGTGGTGCTAGAGCCAAAAGCTCTCGATGAATTTCTGCGCCTGTACGCCCTATATGTCCATATGGGGGTTGTTGATGATCAGACCGCTAAGGACCTCTTTTTTACAAAGTTTCCGAGTCCATGGAGGGAAATGCTCATCAACGAGTACGTGTCACCAGGAGATTATCCACTTGATAGTGCATCAAGAAGGATGTCATATGTACACAGGAAACTGTCCGAATGGTGCCAGAAGGCAGCGGACCAGAGAAATCTCAGGAAATTGAGAAGACTCAACAAAAGATCTCCATTGATGTGTGACAACATTGATCTTCCAACAGAGATTGGAGTTGAGTTGCTGTATCAACGGAAGAGCAGAAAGAAACATAGGTACCAACCCTATGAAAAAAGATCGAGGAAAAGTTCTTGGAAGCCAAGAACTATGTGGACCAGACAAAAGACGCGCTCCTACAAATCAGGCCAACGGAGCGGACCATCAAGAAACCGGTTTCCATCTCATAAACGAATCCCGCCAAGGAAAACTTTCAGGCGTACCCAAGCCAAAACAAATGAAAGTTTCAAGGATTGCAACTGCTGGACATGCGGTGCAAAGGGGCATATTTCCACAAATTGCCCAGACAACGAGAAAAGAGGGATAAGGAGATTCGAATCCACACCGGATATCGAAGACGCTCTCTACCACCAGGAATTGATACCCGTGTATCAGTTCGAAGATATATCCTCTGACGAGAGTATATATGAACAGGAAGAAGTCTTTAGCTCTGAAGATTCGGAAATGACTGATGGATCATCCGGAGACGAGTCAGACTAAAGAAGAGAACGATGTTTTTCACTCTCAAAATGAGGATCAGAAAGAATTTACTAGCCATTTTCTGATTCCACAAGAAAAAGTGGTGAAGAAACTCGTGAAAAAACTCAAGAAGAAAACCACGGAGGTACAAACATACCAAGGGTTTTCAAGTGGGAGAATGAATCAAGTTCTACATAGCTTGAGTCCATTCAAAAGGAAGCATCATGTCTATTTCGGCGTTACCAGTCGAGAGTTGGCGCTTCCAATTGAGATAACAGGCAATCAGGTGGAGATCCAACTAGTTCCAGCCAAAGATATACGGCGGGATCTCTCAAGAATGAAGCCAGAAGTCGCCAGTACGATGAAATGGATTCATATTGGAGCACTTCAATTGGTAATCAAATCTGCCCTCTCACCTGAGACAGATACACCAATTGATGTCGCAATCTGCGACAAAAGGATCAGGGATTCAAAAGATGCAGTTCTGGGAGCCTTCTCAGGCAATCTTTATGCCAAGAAGATTATAACCGAATTATACCCACAAATCGCTTATAATCTTCAGGATTCATCCTTCAGCCGAGCCCAGACACTCTATCAGGACTACAAGAGGAAGGATCTATTGACGGAAGGAAATAGGCCATATTCGATTACATATCAAGTGTCGTATGCCCTATCGAATTCCCACTACACAGATTTATTTCTGGGAAAGGAATTTATTGAGATACCAGAAATATTTAAAGAAGTAGCTAAGGCAGTCAATCTGAACCGAGTGGAAATTCCCCAGATAAGGGAAATTGATATCGAAGTAGGAGACAAGTAGGTGCTAAACTACGATCAGAGTCTCAGATTAGGAGCACCAAGGCTATCATTCCAAGGAGATAGGCTGACTTCAAAGCCTTTAGAAAGGAGTTTCTCTCATTCTTATGAGAGAAGGTCGATTCAAGAAACGCCAGTTCCAGACATAAGGGTAAAACTCAAATGTCCCGAAGGATGGAGAAGGGTTTCCACCAGACTTGATACAACCGAAGGAAAAATCAGTTTCCTTGCAACACGTTGTATTACTTGGCAAATTCAGAAAGCAACCGATATATCGGAATTCTGGAAGTTGGAGGCTTTGAGATCCAAGTCGAAGGCCAAGCCGGACAAGAAGCTGACGTCCTGATCTTAGGACGCAATTTCCTTGACAAATATCAACCATGGTCATGGAAAGCAAGTGGAATAGAGATCACAATCGGCGGACAAAGGTTGCTGATCCAATGACAAGTCCATTCTCGATCTACATCTCCGTGGGGATGTTATACGAGAATTTCAAAGCAGAATATTTTGCTGCTTACATCGATTCAGGAGCAGGAATCTGTACAGCAAAACGAGGAGTCTTTCCAACAGAAGTTGAAGAAGAACTGCCTCGAATTGCGGAAAGAGACTTCTCCAAAAAGATTTTGCTCCTATCAAAGGGAGTAAAACAGACAGAAATATTGATCGGCGGAGCGGGACAAACGCCTTGGTACAAGGTCACAACTCCACCGATATATTTCCATGATACCGGAGCAGATATATTATTTGGCAATAATTTTCTGCAAACCTTCAAGAGGTACACACAGGACAATGAGGCCAAGAGGCTAGTGTTCACAACCAATTGTGAACACAAGATCATTGTGCAGAAGCTCGAAGGAGCTTTTAATCGCTCGATGCCAATCAAATTCCGCAGTAAGCATGGTGATGATGGCAGACTCCGGAGACCACAAATGAAGGATCAAAGGAGATTCAGAGATGTTCTGCTCAAATGCAGAGTTGAGGGATTCCCAGATCTCTCCAAAGAGGAAACACAAATCCTCAAAGTCTCCTTGATATCACATAAAGATATTAAGGAAGAAGAACAGGTGTCCATAGCCGACGTCAAAAGGAGAATCCAAAAGTGTTATCATGAGAATCCTTTGGCATGGTGGGACAAGAACCAGCTCAAAGCTACCTTAAAAGTTAAAACTGGAAAGGAGCATGAGTTCGTAAGATTCAGACCTATCCTGATGAACACTCAAGATCAGCAGGATATGAGGAATATAATCAAGGAACACCTTGATTTGAAACTGATCGAACCAGAGAAATCGCCTTATAGCAGTCCTGGATTTCTGGTGAAAAATCATGGGGAGATCAAGCGAGGAAAACCGAGATTGGTCATTAATTACAAAGGAATTAATGACATTCTTGAGTTTGATGGATATTTCATCCCAAGCAGAGAACACCTGATCAACTGCATCAGAAGTGGAAAGGTATTCTCAAAGTTTGATTGCAAATCAAGGTTTTACCAGATTCGCATGGAGGAAGGGAGTAAGAAGTTCACAGTCTTCTCAACTCCACAAGGACATTATGTCTGGAATGTCATGCCAATGAGGCTAGCCAACGCGCCTCAGATATTCCAAAGGAAGATGGATAATCTCTTCAAAGATTATTCTTCATTCATGTTTGTTTATATTGATGATATTTTAATTGCATCAAAGAACATTCATGAACATGTCAGGCATCTGAAGATCTTTGCAGATGTTTGTCAACAGGAACGACTAGTGCTGTCTGAAAAGAAGGCGGTCATAGCTACCCAGAAGATGGAGTTTCTGGTAATTGAGATAGATGAATCTGGAATAATTCTACAAGATCATATTGTAGAAAAAGTCCAGAAATTTCCAGAAGATCTCAAGGAAAAGAAGCAGCTCCAAAGCTTTCTCGGAGTTGTTAACTTTGCAGGGATGTTCATCAAAAATCTTGCGGAGCATAGGAAAATCTTCAGTCCACTTCTGAAGAAAGATGTTCCCTTCATATGGAAGGAGGAGCATCGCGAAGGCATGAAGAAGCTGAAAGAGATTTGCAAAAATCTCCCAAAGCTTTCCATACCTCAAGACGAGGACGAACTGGTCCTATACACAGATGCGAGTGACTTCTGGTGGGCAACCGTGCTCACTAAGATCACCCCATATGGAGAAGAACCATGCAGATACTGTAGCGGTCTCTTTTCCGACAGTGAAGCTGTGTGATGGCACATCAACGAGAAAGAATTCTATGCAGTCAGAAAAACGTTCAAAAAATGGCCACTATTCTTACTGGCAAAGAAATTTACTCTGAAAGTCGATAACACTAATGTTAAGGCTTTCCTAACCAAGAAAATAGAATCTAAACCTGAAAAGGCTAGGTTACTTAGATGACAAGCTGAATGCCAATATTATGATTTTGATATTGTCATTCTGAAATCTGATGAAAATATTTTTGCAGATTTCTTAACAAGGGATGGAGCCAACTGAGGTTGACGCCATCATCATACACCAGAGGCAGCTCCAAGATAATATGGAGATACTACAACAAGAATGGCAAGAGTGTGTACTCCATGCCAAACAAGCTGGAAGGATACAAACGGATGATGAAACCAAAGTATCCAACCGTATACGAGCATGTATTAAGGAGATGATAAATCTTCATGATACAATCCACGAGCCGCTCCTGCGTGGGATCAGGGCTCCCCTGATCGAAGCAGGCATTACCGTACCAGCCGGATTATCGGTAGCAGGGGATTCGAGTACCCCTAGCACAAGTTCTGAGGCTAAGGTGTCAAAACCGGATCCTCAAGAAAAAGATGTTGTTAAGGCTTCATCGCCCGAACCAACATGTCAACCCTCCACCTCTGGGGTAAAAGAGGGAGAGATCAATCTTAGGCCGCTGACAGGCAAATCTAAGATTGATATTAACACTATTGAAATATCTCCTGTTTGGCAGTTGTACCAGTCTAGATGGGAGAAGATCAATACCAGAAAAGGTATCAATCCGGGATATAGTCGGGTTGATGTTGGAGGAAAATATCCTCGTATTTGGATGACCACCGGAGCCAATCCTCACGAGGTCAAGGAGTGGTATGAATTTGGGGCGCTTGCCTCAGTTTATACTATATCACCAGCATTCAGCGAAATCAAGGGTCTACCAAGGTGGATCCAAGAGACAGTCCATGATGCCTGGGCGAATAATTCTTCCCTTAACAGGGGAGATGTTCTGGAATTGTATTTTCTTAGTGCAGCACCAGAACCCGCAGGAAAAGGGAATCACGAAGCTTTTCATTTCATTAGGCTTCGGAGACCCGACACGAAGGCCTTAAACCGAATTAAGGCACCAGATCATCAAGTCTCCATTGTCGCTACTTTCTCGGAGGATCAAATCTCCACAAGGTCTGTCTCACGGAGATGGACAAAGTCAAATATAAATTCAAGTTCTCTCATAATTCAGTACTTGGATCGTTCTTGTTAAATACTATGACAGGAACAACAACAAGTTTCGCAGAGAAGGCCTTTGAAGAAAAAAGGCAGCTACTCTAGCGCAACAAGATAGCGGGAAGCAAAGAGACCCGTCACAAGTTCTGCAACATGGCTCATCTAGGCCATTGGGTGGATCATATCTGTGCGGAGTGTCCCACACAGAAGGAACCGGAGTTCGGAAAAGCTTTCTACCGAAGCCTAACAAGAAGAAGTTCCGGTCCGACGAGTATGAGGAGTACAAGACTCCACGTGGACGAGCACCTCGGGCACCAAAAAAGTAAGAGGCCCGACAAAGAAAAGAGAGTCATGTGACTCAGGACAAGAGGACCACCCACTAAAAAAGAAACGACAAAAGTGGGTGGAAAATAATGCAGATCTACTACCCACTGACAAAAGTGGGTAATTCTACAGGAATTCCACTCATCAAAAGAAGACAAAGGATGGTGGAAAAGTTGCAGACCCCTCCATAAGCCCCTCCATAAGCATTATCAGCTTAATAATGGAGTAAGGGACCACAGAGGCAGGTGAAGGCACTAACTGGTGTCGGCCATAATAGTCGACAAAAGAAGGGGGCAGTCACCATCCAAGCGAGCTGGCCACGAGGAAAGGAATCCAAGGCCAACCACCAAGCAATTATAGAGGGCATCAAACCTCTATAAAAGGGCAAGCTCTGGAGAGAAGAGGATATCGAAAATTCTCAACACTTTCACACAACACACTCTCTCTCTAGAATTTATCTTTGTATTTTTAATTTTTGTTTTTCAAACAGTTTTTCAAGCCTAGTTTTAGTTTCTTTTATTTTATGTATACAAGTATCAGCTACCAATGAGTAGCTAAACAAGTTGGTCTCCTCCCTAAGGGAGATTTTATGAAATAAATTAAATATTTTATAATTCCTCTTTTAAAGCTTTGTTTTGTTCCAACTTTCCGGGTTAGTAAAAATTTTCTTTCATTTATCAACAAAATATTCAAACGTCGGAACTTAGTGAAGGAGGAAGGTTGCAACCATCCCTTGCGAGCGCGTGGTTGGACGGAGCCTGGTGGGCGGACGGTCCGTAAAACGCAACGAGTACTGACTCCTGAAGAAAACCATTCGGCGAAAGGTATAATGTTGATTTATGTTTAGAATTATTTTGAAGTTATACGGAAGCATGTTGGACCCTTTTTAAATTGCATTATAATTATGGGTGATTTTGTCTTAAATGATTGCATGTTGGGGTTCCTTGTTGATGCTTTGTTTGATGTGGGGGTCTTTTCTATAATTTGTCTGAATGTTGGGTAGATTTGTAATTATTATGAAGATTATTGTGGGGAGTTTGGACAACCTTGAAAGTATTTGATATTTTGTGGATTTTTTAAAGATGGTGGGGAAAATGGATTTTCTTCAATGTTGGTGATATTATACGCAACTATCCCATAAATAAACTATGCTCTTTCAATATACACGCAAAATCTAAAATATGAAGTGAATAAGCAATACTCTTTCGATAAGTGATAACTAGGGATCGGAGGCTCTAAAAGCATCCGCAATGATGCCATTGCCATCCAATTTGAAATAAATTTACATTAATTTAAGAACCCAAATAAAATAAAACGTGTTACACTTAGTAAATTAGTGTAATATTTATGGGGTAAAAATTAGGAATAATTTTTTTAAAAAAAGAGAGGCAATGGCTCTCTAAAGTACACGAACTTTTATATAATTTTAATTTTACATATGAACTTACAATATGCATGGACTCTTAGAGAAGACAAGGAAACATTTTATGAAAAATGTTGGAACTTTTCGATCTCTCTGCAAAGAAACATTGATCTATCCATTGAGAAAAACCAGCAAATTTCAAATTCCAATTCGAACACTAATTCAAAATAAAATAAAACGAAAATCTCTTTTAGAAGACAAAAAAAAAAACTACTGAGAAAATACGCTAGTGTGGAATTACAATTCAAACATCGATCTTGACCATCATCAACGATATTGATATTAAACCGTCTACTTTTATATCTAATCTAGCTATGAGAAAACGGCTCGATCAGGACACTAAAAATTTCAAAAACTTACTTGATATACATATGACATCCTTAATCAAGGCTCTAATATCTGCGGATCACGCGGGAAAAGTGAGGCTTTATGAATGTCATCCAGCGCACAGAAAAGCATCACAACACGCTCCAGTTCCACTCCAAATCCACCCTGAGGTGCTGCCCCGTACCTAATTAACACCAACCAATGTACAAAACAAAATAAAATGAAAAGCTCTTTTAGATTTTTAAAAAGAAAAAGAAAAAAAAGAAAGGGAGCTCAATAAGTGAACCTAAAGCAATCAGTGTATGTAGATATAGTATTGACATTGATCCCGCATGCTCGTGCACGCTCTGCTAAAAGCTCTTGCTCGTGAATATGCTGACCTCCTGATATCACTTTCTCACCTACCAATAAACACCAACAAAAAGATTTAGTCAACACACCACTGAAGCTAACTTCTAATCTACTACAAATCATCGAACTTTTAATTTGACAATACTAATTAGCTTTTCATTTGTTTGTCGCGTCTATTACCTCGAATGAAGACATCAAACGAATTGCTATACTTTGAATTATCCTGACATGGCATTGTATAGAATGGCCGAACTGCTAGAGGGTAGCGATGAAGTATGTAGAACTCAGTACCATACCTGAAATTCAAAGGTAGTCGATAATTAATATGCAATTCAAGTCAATTAAATAATACTAATGGTGTGTTCTCTTTGGTTATAAATTTATCATGAGAGAAAAGAAAGGATAAATTTAAAGGATAGAATTTATGTTATCTCTCCTTTATACATGATAAATTTACAACCAAAGAGAACACCCAATGAATTAATCAGCTTAATTACTTCTTAAGGACAAGCTGGCCAAGCTTTCGCTGTGTTTCTGCATTGAGATCTCTAAAAGGATCAACTTCTATGCTAGCTTCCTGCAGTAGAAGACGTCGTCTCATTAAAGAAGAGGAGAACTTTGTGTGAACAGGATATAATTATCCATCTAACAAAACATATTTTTGGAAATTTCTAATTATTATGCATCTCTATGAAACCATTTCACATAATCTTACCTTAAGCATTTGAACCCCCTCTTCAAATGTAAGTCGTAAGGTCTTCCGTAGGTACTGCAAATAGCAAAAATCAAATTTAATGATGAGCATTCACAAAAAAAAAAGTGAGTGATGATACTAAATAAAACAAGATCAATTTGACAAAGAGCCAACCTTGAGATTTTCAAACGGATACTTTTCATTGACAGCTTCAAGCTCTTTCGTGCATCTCTCATTCAATCTGTCAAATACTTCAACAAATAAGCGATCGACAATGTCCATCACCTGCATGAATAAATGTAGGTTAACGACCTGAAACTATAAGCAGCTAAAGCAGTCATAAAAAATACATACCTCTGAATAGTGCTCCTCAATTCTCATTTCTACATCAAGACCAATAGACTCACACAGATGCCGGTGAGTAGAAGAGACCTCTGCATTGTATAGTGGACCAATCTCAAACACATGGCTAAAACCACCACAAACGGCCATCTGTTTATAAGCCTGAGTTGATTGAGCCAAACAAGCAGGTGTTCCAAAGTAATCCAATCTAAAGACATTTGCACCACCTTCGCCAGAATCCGCATTCAATTTTGGTGTGTGGATCGAACGAAAACTTTCGGACACCAAAAATTGGAAAATTATCTGCACCAAAAAGTAGTACTAACATTAAGCATCCCAGCTGAAGATTTCATTAGTCTTAGACAGAAAATTAAACAATCACAAACATATGAGTAAGTATTTATGTATTAATAACAGACACTACGTCCAAACTAGATTGAATGCTACATAAAATTTGATCTCACTATATGCCACCAAACAGATGATGAACAAGAAACCTATTAATTCAACTTTTTATACTTTAGCAAATGAAGAGATGTCAATATCACTTCAATTGCTGCATTAGGAACAGCAGGGAGATGCTCGAAGAAATAGACATCTTGTAGTGGAAATACATGCTACAGAAATGGGAAACACCTACAAAATAAAAACAAGTTATACTTACGTTATCAACTTGACATTTGACTCGAAATATTCCTTGATTAGCAGAAGCGCGTAAGTCAAGGACTCTGTTATCTATGAAAAGTTTATCGCCCACCTGCATCAAGAAAACAATTTTTGGAACGATATTTCCAACAAAAGAAACAAGACAAGTAGTATGTTATATGCAGGTGTTAGCATTTTGAATTTAAACACAGCTTGAAACCTGCAAAGTGTTCTCAATTACAGCCTCGCTTCTTGCCGTGTCTTCAATAGTGAAAGGTGGTATAGGATCATGAGGAAATATTCTCCGTGGATCACGGGGAAATAGTGATGTTTTACGAATGTTATCAAGTGCGCAGAAAAGCATCGCCACCCGCTCCAATCCCACTCCAAATCCACCATGAGGTGGCATCTCGTACCTTAGAGCAACAAATGTACAAAAACAAGCATATATGTTAAACATGAATAAATATGTAACCTACCTTACATGATTTCCATATACAGGAAAGTCAAAATTAACGTGGAATTCCAATGATGGTCCGAAGAGGTGGGAATGGGTAGTTTTGAATAAGATAGACATGTTTAATGTGGGTATTTTTGATATCATTACATGTTTAAATGATTTATTCTTCTTAAGAACATGAGACAGTCTAGTTTTGAATCAAAAGTCCATATGTGTAGATCAGTCCCATCGTTTTTTGTGACTTTCACAAACTCATGTAAACAATAGAGCAAGTCAGTTAATTGAACTTTCTAATCATCAATATATGAAATAAAATTAAACTCTTTTATAGTTATAGGAATATATAAAGGGTCGACCTGAAGGAATCAAGGTACGTCGATATAGTATTGACGTCAATCCCGCATGCTCGTGCACGCTCTGCCAAAAACTCGGGCTCGTGAATACGTTGTGCTCCTGATATGATTTCCTCACCTAGCAATAAAAAAATAAAATAAAAAATAAAAAAAAAAAAAACAAGAAAAAGATTCAGGTAACAAATCCAATACACAAATGCAGCTTCTAAACTACAACAAATCATGAAACTTTTATTGGTAATTGCTATGGGAGGAGAAATTTAATTGTATTAGCTGTTCATTTAGGCAAAATACATAATTTTTGCCCAAAAACTTAGTAATTTAAAAATTTCCAGTCCGAAAAGCAGTGCACCGCTAAGAGGAACAAGGACAGGATGCTATGCAGAGGAGGTACGGGGATGTCCAGTCGACGGTCAAGTAAAATAAGGTTATCAAGCGAACATTTACCTCGTAGGAAAACATCAAATGAATTGCTATACTTAGGATTATCAGGGCATGGCATTGTATAGAATGGTCGAACTGCTAGAGGAAAGCGATAAAGTATGTAGAACTCAGTACCGTACCTGAAATTCAAATTTAGCCGATAATTAACATGCAAGTCACATGCATGTGAGGAAAATAATTAGCTCAAGTAAATAAAATAATAACAATCTGTTTCGTTACTTGTCTAGGACAAGCTGGCCAAGCTTTCGCTCTGTTTCTGTGTTGAGATCTCCAAAAGGATCAATTTCTATGCCAGCTTCCTGTCAATGTCATTAAAGAAAAGGTAAAATAAAAGGGTAAATGGCTTGTAAATTTCCAAACTTCTACCATTTTCTCATTTTGCAACCAAGCAAAAAATCAGCGTCGAAATATCTCTATCAACTCATTTCACATCTTAGACTAGATTGCCACCACTTCATACTTGCACATCTCCATCAAATCATTTCACATCTTACCTTAAGCATTTGAACCCCCTCCTCAAATGTAAGTCGTAAGGTCTTCCGTAAGTACTGCAAATTTACATTAAAATTCAAGGATGAGCATTCACCACAACAAAGTGAGTGTATATGCATAAAAATACTTTTTTTTTTTTTGAATAAAGGGCCAACCTTTAGATTTTCAAATGCATATTGCTTATTAATAAATTCAAGCTCCTTAGCACATCTCTCATTCAATCTGTCAAACATTTCAACAAATAAGCAATCGACAATGTCCATCACCTGCACAAATAAGTGTAAGTGTTATTAACCTATAAAAAAGGACCTAGAACTAGAAGTCTAGAAGCAGCAAACCGTTCACAAATAATACATACATACCTCCGAATAGTGCTTCTCAATCCTCATTTCCACATCAAGACCAATAAACTCACACAAATGTCGGTGAGTGGAAGAGTTCTCTGCCCTGAATACTGGACCAATCGCAAACACACGGCTAAAACCACCACTGATGGCCATCTGTTTAAATAACTGAGGTGACTGTGCCAAACAAGCAGGTTTTCCAAAGTAATCCAATCTAAACACAGCTGCACCACCTTCACTAGAACCCGCAGTCAATGTTGGTGTGTGGATTTTACAGAAACCTTCTGATAACATAAATTGCCTAAATATCTGCATGAAAATGTAGCATATTAAGCATTTCAGCTCAAGACTTCACTATGATTCATTCTGTCAGAAAATTAAACAATCATAAAATTTTGAAAAAATACGAAGAACTTCAACAAACGAAAAGATGTCAATATCACTTCAAATACTGCATAAGCAACAGCAGGAATAGATTCTAAAGAAATGGGAAACACCTACAAAATAAAACAAGTTATACTTACGTTCTCAACTTCACTTTCGACTCCAAATATTCCTTGATTAGCAGGAGTTCGTAAGTCAAAGAATCTGTTATTCAAGCGCGTATCCGGATTCACACGAACAAGTGGTTCGCCAGCCTGCATTCAGAATGCACTTTTTGCCCCAATGTTTCCAATATATTAAAAAGAAAGACAAGTATGTCATTATGTGTAGCGTGTCTCTTTTTATTTTAAATGTAACTCGATACCTGCAAAGCCTTCTCAATCTCAGCCTCGCTTCTTGCAGCGTCTTCAATATTGAAAGGAAGAATAGGAACAGCCTTGCTAACACAATAGAGTTTCCTCACTTGAATTTCCACCTATAGAATTCAAACAAATTCACTCAAATAGTAAACTAATTCTAAACTAATAGCAGTTATACACAAATATGCATGTATGATATGTTTCCTAATATTCAATTATAATCGAGTCTAACCATTAGCAAGATTTTGCCTAAACATCTTAAACATCTATACCTTTCATCAAATCAAACCCACCCTTCTATATGAGTATAACTTATATAAATAAATAAACACCACCACCACCATGATGATAACCAAAAGTCTTAAACTAGCATTGCATTGCAGATCAATTAACTAAAATTTGCAACAACACAAACAAACACTATACTTAATTATACCTGCTGAGAGGCACCGGTGATCGGTTGAGAGGGCACAGAAACAATCCCTTCAATATCAACAATGCTCTCCCGGCTCAAACTGTTGGCGAACTTCACCATCTGGGGGCTTACTAAATCCTGGGCCACAGTCAACACGCATTGCACAGTGAAGGACTCCTCCCTCACCACCAGGAACGCCATCTTCTTCCCCACGGCACGAATCGCCTGCGCGTAGCCCTGTACCTGCACCGCCTTGTCCTTGAGCTCTTTGGTCAAATATTTGACCTCCATCAATTTTCTCCCAATTACTGCCTTCGACTGTAAGTCGTTGGCCGGAATTTCGCCGTAATTGACCGCCAGTCGGTCCTCATCTTCGAGGGTGAGGGCTGCGACAGATGTGGCAGCGGCGGCGGCTGCTTCTTGGCGCTTGCGCAGGCGCTCCAGCTTGGCAAGCTCTTTCTTGGAGAGCTTCTTCTCGCCCAACTCTTCGGCGGCGGCGGGGTTGTGGGAGGGTTCAGACGACATGTTTGTCTTGTCTAGAGAGAGATTTCCGTAGTAGTTATGAGAGACGGATTACATGTATCTATACTATTAAAAAAAATCAGAATATAAGCAAATGTAACTGTATTTTAAAAATATAATCTATATCGATATCTATATAAAAGCTTTGGCCCAATTTCCCGCCAAAAAGCTCATACCAATTAAACAATGTGTAATTGATTATGTATTACTGAAAATTTACAATATCATGATGTATCCAATCCAATGTATAATCTAAAAAGTAAAATCTGAATTTTAAAAATCAATTCAGACTTGGAGCACAAGTTTGACATCTCCAACAATTTATTGGGAAACAAAAAATTAATCGTAGACATTAAACTACATACTGGGTAAACAAATTTTTTAATGGTTAATAGAACTTAACTTGATGCTTAGCCTCCAAGTTTCACACACTATAAATATAAACTCTTCACTCCCACATTTCAAATTTGTACTCGATTTACTTGCTATTAGCCGATGGGCAGAGAGGCTCAACAGCTGCTATAGAATCATCGGAAGGAAAAGCCGAGTCCGAAAGAGGTACAGGAAATGATGGGCCGTGCAGCAGTGCACTAAGTCGGGGTGGGATGCAGGCTGCTGCTGCGGAGATTTCCGAGGTGAAACGAGAAGGCCGCCGACAACCGGAGGAGACGAGCAACTTCGACCGACGGGAAACAGAGAATGAGGCTACAAACGAGAGCGCAACAGGAGACAGATGGTGAAAGCGACACAAAAATGTTTGTCGATGTTGATTAAGAAAAAAAGGAAGAAGATAGAACAAAGAAAAAAACGCATAAAAGAAATGATGAAGAACAGCGGCGCTAGAAGAAGATACCAAATAGGGATTAGGGCTGCAATTGCACTATTTTCCATTTTATAGTAGTTATATTCATTTTTGTTTTTGATTGTTAAACTTAATGATATTTTTTACTATTTGGGTTTTTGATTTTGGGCTAATTAAGTATGGACTTTTATAATTTGTACTTTTAGAGTTCAAAATTGTAATATTAAATGTGAGTTATTACTTTTATTTTATAAATATCAAAATTATTAAATTAAGTGTTGGCTATTTTGTTAAATCTAATTTTTTTTTTAAATATGGGATGTTGCTTTAATAATAGTTTGGACTTTTAATTTTAAGTATATTAAATCCAATTAAGGGTCAAAATGTTCATATTTAATTTAAGGGTTCAAAATTTTCAACATTTGCATATTTCTTATTGTTATAGCTAGGGTCAAAATATGATAAACATAATAATAATATAAGTTACATACTTTAAATAAACTAATAATAAAGAATATAGAAAGAGTACTTTTTTTTAAACCATCGATTATGAATGACAATAAAATGTGCGACTTCAATTTTATTATTGAAGATGCATGTACCTATTTTTTTGGGAAAATAATAATGCAAGTCTAATGATTCGTATTCACTTACTTATAATAATAGTAAATTAATAAATAACTAAATACATAAATTTTATCTGTACAATTAAAAATAAATATCATCTAATACATAAAAGTACAACTAAAAAAATCATAATTAAATAAGGAACCTGCATGAATAGTATTATATGATTCTTAAAATTTAGAGACTTAACTGTTTATTAATTTAGAAAGACATATTACATTTTTTTTATAAAAAAATCTTGAGTTAAGTAAATAATTTATTCAAAAGTTATTTACGGATCCAAATAATTAAGTAAATTTTTCAGTCAAACTTTAATAATATATTTTTTGATTATATATATGTTTGAATATGAGATTTCAAGTAATTTTGTTATTGTTTTTTCAGAAGCAAAATTCATTGATATTTTTTTTGTGGGTTAAATTATGATATTATGATATAATATGTGTATGAAATATATATGGATTTTATTATTTTTCTTGGCAATTAATAACATTATTTCAAATAAAATGGGCATTCTCCTAATAATATCAACATATATTAGTTTTTTTTTTATGGAAAATGGTATTACACACATATATAGAGAGAGAGAGAAAGAGAAAGGTTCAATGAAGAATGAAAAATGAATCTGGAATATTAGATTTTCATGTAACTGAATATCGTTATTCAAGTAATATAAGCAGCTTATTTATTAATTTATACTGCCTTATTCATTATTATCCATACTAATTTAGATTCATAATTAACTAACCACTTACTCTTACAAATGAAGGAACATCACTGAGTTACAATACTCTTAACTAATTAAATCATTATTGATTAATCAACTTATAATGTACTAATAATTATGATACATTTTATTAAACTTTATCTTTTGATATTATTATTTGTATTGACAAATAACTTAACTTAACTTAATAATGAGCTGTTCGAGCTAAATAAAACGATTGATCGGTTAATGGAGGCTGAGGAAATACATTGGAAACAGCGGTCTAGAGTTAATTGGCTCAATTGCGGGGATAAAAATACTAAGTATTTCCATTCTTTTGCTTCTGATCGGAAGAGGAAAAATTCTATTGAGGAACTGTTGGATCCGTTTGGGGAGAGCAAGTCAGAGGAGGCTGATATAGCAGGTATTATTCAGGACTTTTTTCAGGAGTTATTCACTTCGAATAAACCGGGACAAGCTGTTTTTCACGAGGTGACGCAATTCTCATGTAAAAAGTTTAATGATATGGAGACCCGTTTCTTGGATGAGCCTTTTACCAAAAAGGAAGTACGCAAGGCTATTTTCCAGATGAGTGCTCATAAGGCGCCTGGCCCCGACGGTTTCCCACCTGTTTTTTTCCAAAAATATTGGGGTGAGATTGGGAATTCTGTAACTAAAGAGGTGTTGGGCATTTTGAACGGTGGGGATTCTATCCGGGAGTAGAATAAAACCTTGATTGTTCTAATTCCTAAGGTGAAATGTCCGAAGAGGGTTAGTGATTTTCGACCCATAAGCTTGTGTAATACTATTTACAAAATTGTTACAAAAGCGCTGGGGAATAGAATTCGAAAGGTGTTGGGTAGTGTGGTTGATGAGTCTCATAGTGCATTTGTCCCTGGTCGGCTGATATCGGATAATATTGTGGTGGGTTATGAATGTATGCATTGGCTGAGAAATCAAAAACAGGGGAAGAAAGGTTTTGCGGCAGCTAAACTAGATATGAGTAAAGCGTATGATCGTGTGGAGTGGGGGTTTTTGGAGTCGATCTTGGCTGCTATGAGATTTCCTACTCGTATGATCCAGGTTATTATGGATTGTATTTCCACTGTTGAGTTTTCGGTGGTGGTGAATAGTAGGGTTTATGGGGCGATTACTCCTTCAAGAGGGATTAGGCAGGGATGTCCGCTTTCTCCCTTCCTCTTTGTCCTTTGTGCTCAGGGACTTTCTGCTATTCTCCATGAGTTTGCTCGTCGTAAGCTTTTTGATGGTCTAAGGGTTGCTCGGGCTTGTCCGGTGGTTTCCCACCTGTTTTTTGCTGATGACAGTTTGCTGTTCTTTAACGCTAATTTGGGTGGCGCTCTGGCAATTAAAGAAGCTATCGAAACTTATTCTAGAGCTTCGGGGCAACTGGTGAATTTTGAGAAGTCGGCTGTGTCGTTTAGCCCGTGTACGACAAGGGAAGATATGAATGATGTGGTGGCTGCTTTGGGAGTGAAGGAGACGCAGGGTCATGCTGTATATTTAGGGCTTCCTACATTCATTGTGAGACAAAAAAAGTTGCAGTTTGATTATCTTAGAGAAAGAGTGAGTAAGAAGTTTAGTTCGTGGAAAAACAAACAATTCTCGGCGGGTGGAAAAGAAGTGCTCTTGAAGTCTATTATTCAAGCGATGCCAACGTATTTGATGAGCTGCTTCCGTATTCCTCAGGCGGTTTGCAATGATATTGAGAGGGAATGCTGTAATTTCTGGTGGGGTGTGTCTAGGGATCGAAAGAAGATGCACTGGCGATCCTGGAAATATCTTTGTGAGCAGAAATCGAAGGGGGCATGGGGTTTAGAGATTTGACCGCTTTCAACCGTGCTCTCTTGGCGAAGCAAGCGTGGAGGCTGATAAAGTTTCCCGACTCCCTTGTTGCTCGAGTTCTTAAAGGCAGATACTACAATAAAGGGGATATTTTGGATGCCACGGTTTCTTGCAATGCGTCGTATGTTTGGCGATCGATTTGCTGGGGTGGAGGTTTGTTGAAAGGAGGTCTTAGGTGGAAGATTGGGGATGGGAAGAAGGTGAAGGCGTTTACGGATTCTTGGATCCCTTCTGAGGCTGGCATGCCGAGAAATCGGGAGGAGGGTGAAGATCTCTCGTTGGTTGTGGCTGATTTTTTGAAGAAGGATGGTAAATGGGATCTAGAGAAACTTGCTAATTCGTTTTTTCCCTACAAAATTTCAGCGATATTGTCTATCAATAGAGAACAGAGGGCTGGTTTTGACGAGCGGTACTGGAGGTTTGATGAGAATGGGAGATTTTCTGTAAAGTCCGGTTATCTCTATGAAGTGGGTTTCTATTCGGGTCATGAATCTACAACCTCGCTTGAACAGAAACGTTGGTGGAGTCGGGTTTGGCGAGCTAATATTCCACCTAAAGTCAGGGTGTTTATGTGGCGGGCGGCACACAACCTTCTTGCGGCAGATGAAAATCTTCGCCGTCGGCACGTTCCGTGCTCGAGAATCTGCTCTTGGTGCCTTAGAGATTGGGGTTCTACAGTGCATTGCCTAATCTTCTGTGAGAAAACTTGCTTGGCTTGGAAGAAGACGCAGTGGTGGCTGTTTCTTAAAAGCAAAAAACATTTTTCTATTGAGGATATTTGTCGAGCAGTTGGTGATGAATTTGATAATGAGGGTTTTGAGCTTTTTAGTGTGATGTTGTGGTGGTCTTGGAGGTGGTTATGCAAAGTGAAACATGATGTGAGCTTTAAGGATGAACTAGAGTTGGTGGAGAGCTGCGCGGGTTTGCTGAATTCGTTCCAGGAAGCTCAACGGAAGATGGCGGTGTATGATCGGTTCTTGCCTAAGGAAGGAGATAGCAGCTGGACTCCCCCTTCCCCGGGTGTGCTCCGTTTGGACACTGATGTTTCTTTACACGCTGATAATGGTGCTATGGGGGTTGGTTTTATTGTTCGTGATTCAGCGGGGAAGATTATCGTTGCTGCGGCGCATAGGGTGGGCAGAACGGAGACTGTTTTAATGGGAGAGCTTCATGCTATGCTGCTCGGCATCGGTTATTGTTTGGAAAATGAGATTGGCCCGCTTATGGTGTACACCGACTCTCTTTTGGCAGTACACGTGGTTCATGAGGAGTCGAGAGGGATGGATTCTCTTAGTGATGATCTGTTTGACGTTTTTGCTCATGCTAAGGAGCATATTGTTTTGAATTTTTGCCATGCCCGTAGGGAAGCTAATAGGGCGGCACATTGTTTGGCGAATCTTGCCATGTCTTCTTCTGATGTAATGATCTGGAAGTCAGGTTTTCCAACTTGGCTGTCGGATATTGCTCGTCGTGATTCAATATAGTTCTTGTGTTTCTTCTCAAAAAAAAAATCTATATTATTTATACTGTGCATAGCACAGGTACAATACTAGTAATAGTAAAATAGTCTATCTATCTATCTATAGATATATAAAAGCCAAGTGCAGCTATGTGTGGCCATTTTCCCGCCAAAACAATCCAACAGTAGTCCAATGTGTAATCTAAAATTGGAATCTGACATTAAAAAAATCAATTCAAGTCTTGGAGCCCAAGATTAACATCCAACAATTTGTTGGGTAAACAGAAAATTAATCGTCCAACACAACAAACTATTGGATAAATAGAAAATTTGATGATTAATACTAAACAATGAGATTTGGAGGTTGGATTCCAGAATTGAATTCAATGCTTAACCTCCAAGTTTCACCCCCTATATATAAACATGAATTCTTCACTCCCACATTTCAGATTTGCAGTCAATTTACCTGCTATTAGCCGTTGGGCTGGGAAGATGTCGGCAGATAGCAGCCACATAGTCGCCGGACGAATGGGCGGAGGCCGGAGGAAGCAGGACGACGAAAATTGATGGGTTGTGCACTGGCACACTGAGGCGAAGCGGAATGCTGGGTGCTGGTGCAGAGATTTCAAGGTGAAGTGAGGCTGGCGACGACAACCGGAGGAGGCGATCGGCGTCGGCCGGTGGGATTTAGAGGGTGAATGTTGTGCGTCTGTAAACCTAATACGGAGATGGTCTTTTTAGTTAATAGGTTGTGATGCTTTTTAATTAGTTAAAAAAAAAAATGCGGCTGAAACAATAGATATTAGGAATTTAGGATAGGGGTAGAACTACTTTTCATTTTATAAATTTTTAATGTTTTTATTGTTAAGTTTAATTAATTTTTAAAGATTTGAGCTTATGATTATGGGCTAATTTAGTATGGGTTTTATTACTACTATAGTGTGAATTTTTAAGAGCCCAAAGTGTAATACGAAGTATGAGCTATTAATTTTATTTTATAAAAGCCAAAATTATTAAATTAAGGGTGACCTACTTCGTTAAATTTAATTAATTTTTGAGAATATGAGATGTGTTGATTTAATAATAGTTTGTACTTTTTGGGAGTATATATTGTTGATTCCTATAAAAAAAATTATTGAATATTATGCATTATTCATATACTTTTATTAACTTTATTTCTTATCTATCATAGCTAAGAGCATCCGCATCGCTCTACGCGATGCGGCCTACGCGTGTAGAAGCGTCATCATATAGGGCGATGCAGTCCCCCCCCTTACACGAGGGCTA
Organism: Salvia miltiorrhiza; assembly: GCF_028751815.1. Classification (NCBI taxonomy): domain Eukaryota; kingdom Viridiplantae; phylum Streptophyta; class Magnoliopsida; order Lamiales; family Lamiaceae; genus Salvia; species Salvia miltiorrhiza. The sequence continues at coordinate 8,286,960 of NC_080389.1, forward strand.
CGCGTTCTAACGTGTAGCCCGATCGCCCCTTTAAATTAGGCGTGTGTGAAAAAAATAATAATAATTTTCGAATTTGAATTAATATGCAGCTTTGAAATGCTCAAGTGTCGTGGATTTATCTAAAGTAGGATTTTAATTTATGTAATTTTAATTATGTTTTTAATTTTTTTAATGTAATTTTTAGGTTTTTTATTTTAATGGAATTTTAATTATTAGTAAAATGTGTTATTTAAATTTGAGCAATTAAATTTAAGTGAAAAGCATAAAAATCAAAACTAAAAAAATCATGTAGGCTATCATGTAATCCCAATGCAGTCTCCTTACACAATGTGGTCACCCCGTCATCAAGTAAGCTATCATGTAACCCCAATGTGGATGTTCTAATCTTATCTATTGTAACAACTACAGTAATCATGATATAAATTACACACGTTAAATAAAATTAAAAAGTTTTGTGGACTAATATGTAATTTAGAAAAATATATATGTAGAATTGAAAAAATATAAGAAGTTGCATAATCATTATATATATATATATATATATATATATATATATATATATATATATTAAACTCAATTATAAGGGTAAAATGGAGTAGGCAAAAAATATTAAATTCACAATAAATATAAAGTAACAAAACTTTGAATACACTTCAAAATAAAAAATAAAAATTGTTGACAAAAAAATGTGGTTTATAATCTAAGATACATTATTCAACATATGTTTTGTCTGATAAGAATAAAAATTTCTTTCAATTGCATTATTTGCAATATTAATATGCGACAATTTCAAAAGACTCAGAAACTAAAATATGGAATATATCATATGATCACAACACATACATGTTTATAATTGTGTCACTCCGACAATAACAGGTTAACCTAACAGTATTGGGAGAAATGATCTTCTCAAATTGGATCACAACACATACATGTTTATATATTGCAGCACGGATCTAATGGAGGTGGCTGCCGAGATAGAATGCTGCGCCAATGCACAATTTCCTCTTAGGAGCTATTTGCTTGTAATTAGAAGTGCCAGCAAATGAGTTGCTTTGATTTCCCATGATCATCATTTATCCGTTTGCGTTAAAAGAAATACTTTAAACTCTGAAAATATATGAATGTTATCTATATCTATATATATATGTATTAAAATAGTGTTTTGATCTCATCTTTAGGGGTATTTTAGTAAGTTCGTTTTATTCACTTATTGTAATTGCTGCATCGGGTGTCTGTTAATTGACATAGAATAGTTTTTTTTTTTCTTTTTCTTTTTTTACTCTGTTGTATCTTTGAACCAAAGTGCTTTTATTCATGGTCATTTCATAACAGAATGCCAAGCGAGGTTTTGAAGTTTTCCAATCCTTAAAGGAAAAAGAAGAATGGTAAGGGTGGGGTATATGGCGTTAAAGCTAGATATGAGCAAAGCATAGGATCGACTCAAATTATTTTCATCCGGTGAGTGGATTGGGACACATTTATCTATTCTTTGTGCAGATGCTTTCTCTTTTATGCTGCATATGGCGGAGAGGGAGCATAAGCTGTATGGTTTGAAGATAATAAGATCAAACAAACAAAGTATGTCTGAAGTTGAATATAGAAAAGCATGTTCCTGTTTCTGATTACAGCTTGTTATTTTCATGCAATTTAAAGAAAGCATTCGAAGCAACACCACCTAAAGACGGCCCTGAGGGCGGGCGGGCATGGGCAACGGCCCAGGGCCCCAAAAAATTGAGGGCCCAATTTTTTAATATATCCCATTAATTATAAGTTTTATGCATACTAAAAAATATTAGATAATATAATTTATTGTCAAAAATTCAAAGTTCAATTTAAAATCAATTTCATATTAATTTGATGATAATTCTGTGACATAATTTTGAGGGCCCAAAATTTTAAATATATCTAATTAATTATAGACTTTATATATACTAAAAAATATTAGGCAATATAACTTATTATCAAATTTATATTATATTAAAACTTCAAAGTTCAAATCGAAATATAAAATTATGCTGACAATGTCAGTCACTGACTTACTGTTGTAAAAGGAGCTTCTCAAATTTAAATATGTTGAAAACGTATTTGAGATCGTCAATGTCTCTAGAGAGATTGAATGATTTGACAATATCTATATACATATATAAAAAAGCTCAATCACTTTCAAAAATAGTGAATTATGTTTTCCTGCCAAAAATCACCTTATTATTTTTTATAATAATTTTTTCTTTCTAATTTTTTTTTTATCAATTTCTTCTACTCTAGATAATAATAATAATAATAATAATAATAATAATAATAATAATAATAATAATAATAATAATAATAATATAAAATTCATACAAAAACGCACTAAAAATTTAATCAATGTAAATCATATTAGAAATTCTATTTTTAATATATATATATATATATATATATATATATATATATATATATATATATATATATATAGGGTGCGGTTATAGTGAGAACCACACTTATCGTGAGAACATAAGAACCATTAAAATCAATGCATCTACTATATAAATTAATGCATTCGCTATTAAATTTAATGCATCAGAAAATAATAAATTTTTTGCTCCCTTCAGGATTCGAACCCAGGATCTGCATTCATCCACCAAGATGATGCATCCACCGTAGATCTTGATGATCGAATGGTTTAAAATGGTTCTCTGTTCTAATTTTATTTAGTGGTTCTTATTTGAACCTCTCCCTATATATATATATGTATATATATATATATACAATTATTTATCTACAAATTTATATTTTAAGCTAAAGAGTTCTAAAATGAAAAAATATAAGTTTAATCTTTGTAACTGCATTAAATTGTTATAATAAAAAAATATAAATATAAAAATAATACTATATAGAAAAAATATAAAAAAATAAAATAAAATAAACAAATTTTAAAATGTATGATTCTTGATCATGACAATTTTAAATTTCATCTTTGCTAGGTTGTATTTGTTAATTTTATCAAAATAAAAATTTTAAAATTAAACTATATATTCATTAAATATAAATATTAGTACTATGTATATTTCAGTAGATATTTTGTATAAGTTATTTTAATATAATGTGTATATATTATATCATCTTTAATTTTGTCATGTATGAACGAAATTAAAATTCAGGGCAAATTCCGGAATGAGCTAAAGTTTATGTATTTATATTGCAACTTTATATAGTTGAAAAAATAGCAAACTTCACTAATAGTTTGTGGATTTACAGTCAATTAACGCCTCAAAAAAATATATTATTAAATGAAAATCAGTAAAAAGTAATTAAAAAAAAATATATTATTAAATGAAAATCAGTAAAAAGTAATTAAAAGTTCCAAAAACCCTTTCAAAACTAATAGAAAATTTGAAAGAAAAATATCTAGATATTTTGGTGGAAATTTTTAAATAGATAATAATAATCGTTAGTTAAAAAGGTTTTGTCAAGATCTTGGTCATTCATTTTTACATCCTCCAATTATAAGATGGTTTTATCTTCATTTTAATGCTATTATCTTTATTAGAGTATAATAATATGACTAACTTATAGAATTTCATTTTCTAAATATAATATTCTAAAAAATATAAATTTTTTACCGTGCATCGCACGGGAGTAATACTAGATGAAGTCATTTTTTATAAGTAATGGAAATTTTTATTTTTCAATATATTGATGCGCTAATATATTGAGGGCCCATTTTTATAATTTCGTTGGGGGCCTCATTTTTCTCAGGACCGGCCCTGTCCTTAGATGAGATAGGGCAACAAGGTCGTCTATCGGAGAAATCACTTGGATTGTGTTTATGCATTATTCATGGGTCTTCTAGATTCCAATCAATCTGCAACGACAAAAAAATATGTGAGTAAACTTAGCAACGACACATCGGTCCCAACAACAAGCTTTGCACCGTTCCTCTGCAAGGCAGATGAATAGACTGTCACATTCATCTAATTCATAACCAACACAAGTAGTCACTGAACTTAATCTAACAATTGATCCTCAAAGTATCGTTTTGTCTAGCACTACCACATCAGATTCATGAACTATCTAGCTAGAGCAAAAATCATCTTTGGACACAGTATTCAAATCATCTACTTTCTGTACAAGTATCCATCCTATAATTGCAGTAAGACACAAGATATCACAAATTATAGAAACATTGGACTGCACAGTTTTAATAAATTAATTAATGTCAAGGAATATGCTCTTCTAGGTAAAACTCAGTATTAAATCCTTCTATCCCTTCTTCAACTATTAAGAATCCATGACCTCCTACTTCTTGATTCCATGGATCAGTTTCTTAATTTTTGTTCCTTTTCAGTTTATCAGATAATTTTGTTAGGTTCTACATGTGGCGTGTTTATATAAGCTGATAAGAGATTCAAATTTTATCAGTTTTACAAATGCAGGCAACAATTGCAAAGTAGGTCCTCAAAGAGGCATGATAAATTAATCGAGATTAAGTACAATCTAGAAAGTTAAATTCGGCGCCATTAATTATGCGTTTATGGGAGAACAACTTACCGTTCACCGATCAGCATTTTCACCACCGACGGAGCCAAATTCTTCACCGGAACCAAACAGCCAAGTAGGGACGATGAGATCGTTGTCGTGGAGAGCTTGAACCGACAAAGTGGACAAGTATTGTTCGCCTCAAGCCATGACAGAAGGCAATTGTGATGGAACAAGTGGTGGCACGGCATCTTCAAGACGGAAATCCCCAGCCCGAGCTCATCCTTGTAAACAGCACAATTTTCAGCCTTATCGATGCTAACAGTGAGCAGCGCCTCGATAGCCGACTTAGATGCCGGCGTAGCAGGTGGAGTTGGATCCTCCAACAGCAAAACCTGATCATGTGCTCTGAAGACAGGATCGCGGCTGTAACGCCTCGCGCTACTTCCGGCTTGGAGGAATCGGGCAAGGAAATCGTCGTCCATGCACACTGTGAAAATGTGTTTTGAAAATGGTGAGACACTTCCCGAGAAAAATCCTCTCTACTTATAGAACTTGTAGCGTGATGAGAAAGCTCAGATTTGGCGGGTTGGGGGAATAGGCGACCGCTTTTTGCTTGTCATCAGCCGAAACATGTGTTGTACGGAACCAAGTTTGTTACACTGCAGATTCCTTTATCTTTTTTGTTTTGTTTTTTTTAAAAGCGTAGCTGTTGATTTGCTCGCATATTGGATAGATTGTATATTGTTGAAAGTAAGGACTAATTAAATATCCAAAGTTATATATAGTTTGAAGATAATCTCGATTCTACGATTGGGGATGGAGCAACAAACACAATGTTGAGAATTAATTTCATCTTCTAATCTGCACACATTTCAGGACTTTTGTATGATGATAGGTGTTTTGATGAACTCTTGTGGACAACTAATGCAATTCTCGACCAAGAGTAGATGGCATTATTGTTGAAGGACTTTATTGTGAATCTGTGATGACATATTGGTGGATGAAATTATTGTTGATTGTAAAAATCCGAATTTTCCTCCATTGAAAATATTAATTTAAGAAGAGATGGTCTCCGGTTGTAAATGACACTAATTAACACTAAAATTATCTTGAAATGACACTAATACTATTTTATTTTACAAATAACACTATCATGTTATATGAAAAGATATTTAAAATTTATCGCATAATTTGTGTTCCAATTTTGAAGCTTATGATAATTAATTTCGTTTACTTTGATACGTGAATAAGTGAAAAATGTGATCATGTGGATATATTATTTTGATTAATTAGAAGTAATTATTCTTATGTGATGAAGATTATGTTTACAGTAATGCACGAATTATCTCGTATTACTTGTCCGTTAATTTTTAGAAATTTCTTCTATGATTTAATATTCACTATCGATTACTCGATCGGATTTGGCTAAGGAACGACGCATCACGATTCGAGAAACGAAATAAGAGAAGAAAATATATTATACTCCCTCCGTCCACGAATTAAAGCCCCATTTGAGGGTGGGCACGGAGACTAAGAAAGCTGAAAAAGGTGTTGTAGATTAAATATAAGGGTAGTTGACTAAAGTGATAAAGTAGTTGACTAAAGTGTTAAAGGTGTTGTGTGGTGGGTCCACTAGTGATAAAGTGTAATAAATATAGAATATAAAAATGATAAAGTAGTTGTAAGGTGGGTCCATTAGTGGCAAATGGTAGTAAATATAGGAAAAGAAGAAGAGTAAAAAGGTCCATAAAGCACAATAGGGCTTTAATTGGTGGACAAAAATTTAAGTGCAAGTAGGGCTTTAATTCGTGGACGGAGGGAGTATATGTGTGTGTGTGTGTCTAGAGAGTGTATGTGTATTTGTGTAAAGCAGGGCTACAACTTGCTTAAGGAAACAATGCTAGAAGACAAAAATAATATCCAACAGTTGAAATATAAGGAATTAAGAGTTATCGGGCAAGCGAAAAGAAATAGTTGAAACTATGAAAAACATGATCAAAGTCATGAATATTTTTATGAGCAAATATACGTTGCAAATGATATGTTTGTTTTAATGTTATTTTAATTTGAATTAATGTAGGTTTTAATTTTTATTTTAATATAATTTTAATTTTTAATTAATATAGTGTTAAATTTTATTTAATTAAAAAATATATTAAAATAAAGAGAAAATAAAAAAAGCCAAAATTTAAGAGTACGGGTCTTATTGCTGTTTTGCCACCATTTTTGTTCACCCAAAACCCTTTGCATCCTCACCTGCAAAAGCAGCAGCAAATCACCTTTCCTTTCGACCAATGCCTTCTTTCATTTCAAAATTTATGCCTTTTTATTCAAAATTTCGGCAGGTTCATCATTACCTTCATACTCCCTCACACACTCCATATCAGTTTTACCTCCACCCTATTTTCATCACTCTCGGCAGGCACACACAAAGTGTTCTTCTTCTTTCTCTCCACACACACCACCATTTCCGCCGCCGTCGGGACTCCACGGAGAGGCGAAGGAGAAGCAGCAGCTTGACAGTAGGAATCAGAGTGAGAGATCGAGAGTTGATAGATGTGGAAGCTAAGTATCTTGTTAACTCTTATTTTCTTCTTCCCTAGATGTTTATGAGTTTATATGATGTCGTTTATGTGAGGGATCGACTCCTACGGTTTGGTTTCTCTTATGTGTATACTGCCCTAGGCCCCTAGATGTGAATTATATGAACCTTGAAATAGATTTCAAGCATGCATGAACTAGAAACTAACATATGCATTATTGTGTAAAGTATACTTCGAATAAAAATATCATGAAAATGGATGAAAACCACAGTTTAGTGTACGCCAAATGTTTGATGAAATGCTTAACAGAAAATTCAACTTGAACATGAATATAAAAACGATTTTTGGGATAATCATAATAGTTTTGATGTTAAACCTCATTTCCAGAATATTTTGTGTACTCCATATAAATGACTTAGGACATGAAGTATATAATTTTTGGACATGGTCTGTGTTGGTTTTTATTAAGATATGAAATTATTGTGTAGCGACTCCTACGGTTTTCATTTGAGCATAACTCTAAAACCATTGCTTATTTTTAAATGAAGTATGTTGCATGTCAAAAGAGTGCAGTGTAAGATTCGCAGAGTGATGAGCTAAATGTTATTATGTTCATTGATCACTCTGTTATCATCCGTCAAATATTTTGACGACTACTTGAAAGTACTCTTGTGCACACCAAATGTCTGTATAAATGCCTCATTGAAGTTTTTACTTTTAAGAACGCCACATGTAGAACCTAACAAAATTATCTGATAAACTGAAAAGGAACAAAAATTAAGAAACTGATCCATGGAATCATGAAGTAGGTTGTAGCGCCAGATGAACTCATATGATGTAATGGATTCTTGATAGTTGAAGAAGGGAAGAAAGATTTAATTCTGAGTTATCTAGAAGAGCAAATTCCTTGATATTAAAAGATAAGTAATCAAATTTATCTGTGCAATCCATTGTTTCTATAATTTGTGATATCTTGTGTCTTACTGAAATTATAGGATGGGTAATTGTACAGAAAGTCATCTTATGTGAATATACTGTGTCCAAAGATGATTTTTGCTCTAGATATTTCATGATTTCTGATGTGAAAGGTAGAGCAAGACAAATCTATACTTTGAGGATTAGTTGTTAGATTAATTTTCCTCGGTGTATCATGCCATTCTATTTCGTAGAGAGAATACGATATACAAATTGGCTGCATAAATGGCAAATACTTTGTTTATATCTTTGCTCTTCTTGTTTTTTTATATGTAGTTTTCGAACTTATATCAGTCTAATACAGCATTTATATGTGGTTTTTGAACTTATGTCAATCTAATACAGTATTTATTCGCCCCCCTTTCTGGGACCCCCCCCCCCACCCCACTTCTACGTTTTGATGGTGCTAAGTTTCATGTGTCTCAGTTAATCACTCTATTATGTTTGACTTACAGGAGGATTTTTTATTTTATTTTTCCCTGAGCATTACTTATAAGAAGTTGGTTTATTTGGTTGATTGCATTTTATTTTTTCTTATTTGCTTCATATTCACTTGCTATTTTTCTCATATTTCCCAATCATCTATGCTTTTAGGTAATGACCATTACTGCAGATTTCAGTAACTAAATCTCAATTGTTTATTACCTTACAAATTTCATTGTATCCACCTCAAATCAATGGATGCTAAATCTAAATTCAACCTTAGGTTGGGACAAGAGATCTATATACAAACTAAAAAACAGTATATACAAGCAATATATTTGAAATTTAAAATTTCTAAATTAATATGATACAAAAAGATGATGGCAATTTTGGGCAATTTTGATAATTATCTCTTAGAACTCTCACTATTTTATTCTGTGATTCACGCCCTCCTCCGATTAAAATAATCAGAATCAACTTATGAAAAATTAAACAACTCAAAATAACTCTTACTATTAGTGTTAGTTTTGACAAATTATAGAATCAAAGAACTTTTAAACTCGCGACACCGAGAAAGGGACAGAAACTTCTGGGTAATTTCCGTGCAATATAATTGGCTAAAGTCTATTAGTATATGTTGACAAATCTTTGTTGAAACTGTTATGTTGGTGGCAGTGGCACCACCTATTTGTCAGAATCAATCTGCACTGCCTTGATTTAGGAGTTGAAAAATACCATCACCATCATATATAGGTTCTCCCTTTTTTTTATTTGTGGTTCTTTCTTGAACCTCTATATATATATATATATATACATTTATTACTAATTATATTTATTAAGATTTATGAATCTTTATATGGAATGTAATAGTTAATTAATTAATAAATAATGAAGATTATATATAGTAAATTATTAAAATGGAACAATTCTAGGTTAAGGTTTAATCCTATTATTGTCACGACTGCACTTGCTAAGGATAGCAAATTCGGGGAAACCGCGACTAAGGGGGGGAATTTAGGAGCGGGAGTAAGAAAGGGGCATATTCGGTTTCTTGATGACTCGACTTGTATAAGGAAATCAATCGAAATATCTAGATATCAATGAAGGCCACAAGGGGACCGTACATAATATTATCCCAAAACGGGGTACTCAATATTTTTAGTACATTATTAAATAATACATATTGTTTGACATAATATCTTAACATAATCAGTGTTCGCAGCGGAATAACAATTTGAGTATATGTATGAAGACATATACTCTACTCTGAGGTAATCATCCTAGTTTGACAAAGCTCCGCTTGCACACTACATCCTCGATCACCGCTCAACCTGCACATTTAAAAATACATGCAGGGCTAAGTACAAAAGTACTTAGTGGACACTTGCCGAAATTTACATACATGCATAATATTTTATTGTCAAGCCTTTCAACAGTAGTAAGATACGAGGGTTTTCCTTTAAAGACTCGTATTTACCAAACATAATATCATTTCTTTCATCAATAACCCGCGCAGGTATTTTATATCATTAATTACCATATCAGTAACTCGTGCCGAGAGGGAGGCCTCCCTCTACGGACACTATGATCGGCCAACCCGCTAGATGACTCACGATCACAAGGTGTACACTAATTCCGAAGGGATTTGCGGTCCCATCCAGAATCCGAATTCGATTAACATCAGATAGGCAATTAATAATAAAACATAAAGCATTTAGGCATTGACAATATCATTTAAATTCATAAGCATAAAGTCTTAACAATTCTAATATATAATTTTAGTTTATACGTAGAAAGCCCACCTGAATAGCAGACTCACGGTTTAGCTCTAACTCTGGTGCTTGACCTTTAATCCGAGAAAATAAAATAAGATTCTAATTCTCGAAAAATCTCAATAAATGAGGATGCGTGAAATGATTATGCATGACTCATATTCCTTTAATTAAATTATGAGATGCTAATCCTATTTAAGGAATTAAATCTCGTCTTATGAGGTCGGATTATTAATCTTTAATAATCTACTCATCTTAAAATAATCTAATTCACTTACTAATTAATAATTAGTAAGTCTTAAAATTTATCACTAATTAAAATAATTAGGATTAAATAATGGGCCTAAATTAATAAATCTCATTGGTCTTAACTAATAAATTTCATTGGACTTAATCAATTAAATTGTAGGAGCCCAAGTAATATAAATTCGAGACCCATTATTAATAAATAATAGGAGTCCAAGTAATAATTAATGTGGACTGGAAAGAATTAATCTTATCTCGTCAAAACCTTAAACTCAAAACATTATCACATAACTATCATTTAGGTTCGAAACTATTTATTCGAACATCAACATGCGCATTAATCATAACTCGTTCTATTTATGTCATCAAGTCAAATATTCCGTCATTTAAAAAAAAACAAATCCTATAATATTACATAGATAAATTATATCATCATAGATCATGCTTTCTTATTTTTTTTTTTTTAAAAATCGTTTAATCATTTTCAAATAATCCATATTAATAAGTCATTTTGAAAAGAATTAATTTAAATGAGAGTTTAACTCGAAATATTTCATTTTATAATCCATTTATAAATACTTGAAATAAAGAACTCCATTTAAATAATTAATTTAAAGGTCAATATATAATTAAATTAATCAAGCTCAATTTAAATTAATAATTAAGAGCTCAAATAACTTAAATAGATATAAGCCCAAATTAATTAGATAAATTAAGTCTATCATGTTTTTTTTTTTTGAATAAGGCCCAAACAATTTAATTAAAATAGGTCCAAACAATTTAATTAAATCGGCCCAAACAATTTAATTAAATCGGCCCAAACAATTAAAAAAAATCGGCCCATACCCGGCCCAAATCCTATCCTAAATATACACACACACTAAATACACTCAAACACACACATAACACACCAAAACACACAAGCTTCTCTCTCTCTCTCTCTAACTCTCGGACCTCTCTCTCTAACTCTCGGACCTCTCTCTCTCCCGACTCTCTCTGCTCTCTATCGTTCTGCCGCCGCCGCTGCCGTTCAACGGCGCCGTCGCCGCCGGCGAGCGGCGCGGCCTCTCCTCCTCTCTCCCTGAACTCTTCCCCCCCTCTTCTCCTCTATCTCTCTCGCTCAATCTCGGCCGCTGGAAAGGCACAGCAAGCGCAACCACGCCGCCGCTCCGTCGCCTCCGCCTCTCCTCCATGGCAGATCCGCCGCCGTCGTTCAACGCCACGGATGTTCACGGCCATCGCCTGGCCGTGGAAGAGCACGGCCGCCGCCTGCCCGCCCTGATTCTCTCTCTCGGTTTCTAGATCTCTAGATCGGAACAGGGCATGCGCCCTCTCTGCCGGAGTCCAAGCCAGGCCGCCGTCTCTTCGTCCTCCATCGCTGCCGTTCGTCGTCGGATTCGCTGTGAGGAGCCGAGCACCGTCTCACAAAGGTAAGCCCCGGATCTCCCTATTCTCATTTCATTTTAAATTAAAAACTGAAACTCCTCTTTCCCTTTCTTGGCAGATCGGAGACAACGGCAGGTTCACCGCCGCCGCTCCGTCGCCGGCGACGAGCCACCGCGGCTGCCGCCTCCCTCTGATTTCGACTCACACACACAGTAGGTTCAAGCCACAATTTAGTTCACAAAATAGCATAGGATTTTGAGCAGAAATCAAATACTGTAAATGCTTATTGAAATCTGAAATTCTTTTCTTGAAACTGAACTAGTCTATAAATTTCAGTTCATATGTGCATATGTAAACATGTTGTGAAATATCAGAACAGCCGTATGAATTGGTGGTTCCCTGAGGGTGATGATACCTTGAGTAGGTGGATAATAGTCTCTGCAGATATTGTATATCACAAAAATTAGAAATCAATTTGGGAAGAGAATGGAAAGATGCAGAAATTTCTTTGTTGCATTACCTTAAAATTGGCTGTGAAATTGGGCTGCAGTAGTTGAAAATGGTGGTGTGAGAATGGTGAAAGTGGCTGTGGTTTTAAAGAAAAATGGGGTGGTTTGGATGGATGAGGATCGTGGAATTTTCAGCTGACAAGTATGAACACTTCAGCTGGTATGTAAGACTGAAGAATTTCTTCAGCATGCGCTCAAAATTCTTCAGCATGCTTAGGATTCAGCATGCTTAGAATTATATATGTAATAAAATATCTAAGAGATTAATATATTAATTATATGGTTCCAAACTCATTTAAATACATTAAGACATATAAGCCTAATTCTTATTGAAGCATAAAATCCATTTGAGCTTGCTTCTAACATAAATTAAATTACTCATGGGCTTAAGTAAACAATCGATAAAAGATTCATATTTAACACTTCAGTGTTAAATCCTCCACAATAAATTAATGGACTCAAAATATATTTTGAGTGCATCATCTATTGAAAATAAAAAAATAAATCATCACATATATAAATTATCAAATTCATATAAGTTCGTATTTTATTAATGGATGCTGAACTCTAATTACCATAATACATCCTTAAATCAGTAATTAAAAGTATATAATCCTTAATAAAAAGTCGGGTCATTACATACTATCCCCCTTAAAAGAAATTTCGTCCCGAAATTTGCATACCTATGTGAAAAGTTCTGGGTATTTTTCTTTCATCTGGTCCTCAAGTTCCCACGTTGCTTCTTCTGGTCCATGGTGTCTCCACAGTATTTTGACTGACGCGATCGATTTATTCCTTAACTCTTGCACCTTTCGGTCCAAAATGGCTTCAGGTTTTTCTTCGTACGTCAAGTCTGGGTTAAGAATCATTTCATCTTGGTGAATCACGTGTTTGGGGTCAAACACGTACCGTCTCAGCTGTGACACGTGGAACACATTGTGGACGTTTCCAAAGCTAGGTGGCAGTGCCAACCTATACGCTACGGGACATATTCTTTCAAGGATCTCATAAGGTCCTACAAAACGAGGTCTCAACTTACCCTTAACACCGAATCTAACGATCCCTTTCGAGGGTGATATTTTAAGGAAAACCTTGTCTCCAATCTGAAATTGTAGTTCAGTTCGTCGGGTATCAGCATAAGACTTCTGTCTGTCCTGAGCCTCTTTAATTCTTGCTCTAATCTGGCGGATGGTCTCAATCATCTCGCTTACTGCATCTGGCCCAAGGATTTTTCTTTCACCTACCTCATCCCAGTAAAGTGGTGATCTACACTTCCTTCCATACAGCGCCTCATAAGGTGCCATATCAATGGTTGCCTGGTAACTATTGTTGTAGGCGAATTCGATTAATGGCAGCACTGATTCCCAACTTCCTCCTCGGTCTAGCACCACCGTCCTCAACATATCTTCAAGGGTCTGAATTGTCCTTTCTGATTGTCCATCTGTTTGAGGGTGAAAGGCGGTGCTAAAGTTTAATCTCGTTCCCAACTCTTTCTGTAAACTGATCCAAAATCTAGAAGTAAATTTTGAATCTCTATCTGAAGTAATGGATATTGGTATTCCATGTAGCCGTACAATCTCACGAACGTACAGTTGGGCTAGTTTCTCCGATCCATGGGTAATTGGAATCGGTATAAAATGAGCGCTCTTTGTGAGACGGTCTACTATTACCCAAATAGATGTGTTGCCCCTATTTGTCTTGGGTAGACCCGTCACGAAATCCATCGCTATGTGCTCCCACTTCCATTCTGGAATTTCCAATGGCTGTAATTTCCCATATGGTCGTTGATGTAAAGCTTTCACTTGCTGGCATGCAAGGCAACGCTCTACAAACGAGGCTATATCTCGTTTCATCCCGTCCCACCAAAATTTCTGTTTTAGATCTTGGTACATTTTGGTACTTCCGGGATGAGCGGTATAGGGCGTGTCATGAGCTTCACTCATGATCTCGTTTCTCAGTTCCTCGTTGACAAACATGGTTTTCGTACCTCAATATCGCATGAATTGTTGTCATTTTCCCCCATGAATTGATTGCTAATATGTGTTTGTATCCCAATTTTGAGTTTTGTTGAGTTTTAATTCCTTGGTGTAGTTTTGGAGTGATTTCAGGGAAAATCAAGAATTAATTGGAGGATTTTGAAGACATGAGATCGAAGTACGTCTCGAGAGGAATCCGTGAGCGCAAACGGCGACCAAATCCGAGTCCGGACGAGGGAGAACGGAGCAAAACGAGCAGACTGTGCAAAACGCCCAGTACCCCGCGGTCACCACCCGCGGCCGCGGGGTAAGACCGCGGGTCAGCTGTTCCCGACTCAGGAGACACCCGCGGTCACCAACCGCGGCCGCGGGGCGGGACCGCGGGTCCCCTGAGCATCCCCCACGTTTGAAGGCCGCGGACGCGGGCCGTGACCGCGGGAAAAGGGCGGGGCTTCCCCCAAGTGGGCCCCAGACGCGATTTTAGCCCCAAAACTCCATTTTTTCCCTTCCTTTCCCCATTCATTCACCACACACACCCACTTCATCTTCCCCAACTCTCCAATCCCAAACCCTAGCCTCCATTCTCTACCATTTTTTCTCTCTTCCACACACAAAAACAACACCAAAATCAAATAAAGAAGGGGAAGACTTGAAAAGGAGCTCATCAAGACTACATGATTGAAGATCAAGATTATAGGATTTGTCTATGAATCTCTATCTCTCTATATCTTTATTTATGTTTTCTTATGACTTGAGATTTGCTTTTATTATGAATATGCTTGGCTAAAATCTCTTATCTTAGGGATTAGATTAGATGGATTTGTAATGGATTGATTTCTTTGTTCAATATATATCTTGATTGTGCTTATTGTTATCTTTTCAAGTCCTAGATTTATCTCTTGTATGATTGGTTGGCCACCTTTTGTGCATTTCTAATTTGTGATTTGAATCGGGAGAAGATAATTACAATAGATTAGGAGTTTGATACATATCATCTCAATAAACCGGGAGGTCGAGAGGTGGGTGAGGGCTTGTTGATCTTTTGTGCTCTTGGGAGTTATAGGTTAGAAATTGACCGGGGACGGCAATTATGACCCGTAATCTACTATTTTAGTCGTCCGGGAGGGGGCTAAAACTAGTGGGGAGATCGCCCTAGATGAGTAGGCCATATCAAGATTTATATTGATTTAGATTGAAGTTCATTACGATCCATCGAAATCTAGTCCCTAGGATAACTTTCATTCGAGTCATTCCCCAATTTATTAACTAAGTTTATCTTGTTGTTATTTTATTTACTTGCTTTATTTAGCTTTGTTTTAGTTCTCAATATCTCTTCATCTTTGGTTTGTCTAAATAGATTGAAAACAACTTATTAATAATATTTAGAAGTTTGAATTCACCAATCCTTGTGGGATACGACCTTGCTTCCCTATGTTGCAACTACACCGTATACTTGCGGCGTGGTGAAAATAATAGCGAACAAGTTTTTGGCGCCGTTGCCGGGGATTGGTTGAGTTTTTACTTTTGATATTGTGAAAAGTTGTTTTTATCTAATTTAGATATTGTTTTTATGTTTGTTTATTTATATGTTTATTTGTTTTTGTTAGAGAAAATTGCTCCACAACCGTAAAAGCGGCACCAAAAATGGATGATGGAAGGAATGAGTTGGTTGAGCAACTCCAACTACAATTGGCGTTGATGCAACTTAAGTTGCGTGTTTTGGAAGCCAAAAGAAATTGTAGGCAACCAATGATCCAAAAAGCCTTCCAACCAACACCTTCCTATGGTGAGTATTATGACATGGGGTGCAATGCCATGGAGTGGCAATCACCATTGGAGTATGAGGACCATTTCAATAGTTGGAATTATGAAAATTCTTATTCCACTCAAGAAGGCTTCCAAGGGGGAAATCGATACTATCAAGTGGAGAAATCGAATTCGAAAGACGATCTCCTACAATGCTTCTTAACTACACAAGCTTGGATAGAAAAAAGTCTAGCAAAATCGGAGGTTATGCTAGATGAGCAAAGGAGGTCTTTGGCTACCACTATGGAAAATCAAAAGCGAATTGATGATTTGTGCATGGCCATTAGCCTACGGAATGGAACCTTGTATGAGGAACCAATGCCGATGCTAAGTGAAGAGCCTCAAGAAGTTGAAGAAGAGTATAAAGAAGATGAGGATCAATTCTCCAAACCCCTTGAAGTTGAGAGCCCAACTTTTCCAACGCAACCTCTACAATTCCAAAAAGATGAAGATTTCACAAGCTTTAAAGAATGCAAAGTCAAAAATTTTGTCGATCCTTACCTCGACATGGGCGATTCTATGAAGGCTTGCTTCTTTCACTTTTATTTATCTTCATCTTTTGATTTTCATTTTGATTTATCTAATAAGGAATTGTTTGAGTGTTGTGGTACTTTAGATGGTGAACGAGATTACCATGACGCCCGTGATGTCTCAAGAATTGCAAAGCCACCATATTTTTGGGTCGCGGTGGATGGAGCATGCAAATTTGATGAGAAATGGCCACCGCCTAAGCCTCCACCTCGCTTGTGAGTACGAGACAAGTAACCATTTTCTCCTTCATCCAAACTTATTTCTCCTTTGTGTGAAATAAGTTTGGGGGAGGGTGAAGATGGGTTACTTATCTCGTTTATCCGTTGTTTATTTATTTAGTTAGTTTAGTTTTCGAATAATGAGATTTTGTCTCTTTTCTTGAGCTTTTCCATGTCTCTTGAGTTTGAGCTTGATTGTTGAAAAACATGAGTTGGATGAAATGTGTGTTGGGCTTATGATATGAATGTTGCTTTTGAAAAGAAATTGTGTGTATCACTTGTGGATTATGCATGAAAAGTTTGAACTTGTGACAAGTGATTTAAATGTTTTGCCTCCAAGAACTTGATAATGAGCTTGTAAGATTTGAGCCATTGATTGTCATATTATCACAATCTCATTTTGTTCTTGAGTGTAAATCGATTGAGCATGTATGTTGGTCTCTAGAACTTGCCATGAGTCCTCTCTTGAAAATAAAAGTAGATGTGTTGTTAATATTGAAGTGATTTAAGGCCATCTTTGTTAGCCACTTGACCCCAATTGTGCCAAATTCTCATATGATCCTAGTTTACCCCTTTTGTGCCTTGTAGCCTTTCTTTGAATGAACCAATGATAAAGGGGTAGAACTTAGAGTGTTAGTGGTTGCTTTGATGAAGAAAAAAGTTTGGGAAATGATTGAAATTGCTTATCAAGCTTTGATTGTATGAAAATCACTAATCCCCTATGAGCTCAAAAAGAAAAAGAAATGAAAATGAATGTGAATAAAAGAGCATAAAGGGGAGTGATTTGCCTTTTGAATCATAGCCATGATAGATATCACTAAGGATGAAAAGATGAAATGTAGGGATTTTGGTTTTTGATTGATAAGAGAAATGGTGAAGTTGATTTGTTCATTGTGATTGATGGATTGTGGGATGAGTAACTTTGCCTAAAAAACTACTCACCTTACCAAAGAGCCCTCATTACAACCCAATGAAAGCCCTTTTTGATCTCTATTTATAACACATTGAAGCATAGAGAGTTAGGACAAATGGCAAGCCTATGGTAGATTGCATGCATTGTTTCGAATTGAGTGTAAACACGTCCATTCTAAACACTTGAGAGTCGAGTGCATCATTGAAACATTCACCTTGTGAGGATTCAAGCTTGGAGGCTATAATGTTGAACTTACTATCACTTGTGACTTCTTGAAATGCATATCTACTTGTGATACACTAGTGAAATATTTTGAAAAAAAATTGAAGCCCTTGAAATGACACCAATTCATTCTCACATGTTTGTTATCTTTTATTTCTCTTCTCTTTGTTGTTTGGGGACAAACAACGCTTTAAGTTTGGGGGGGTTGACAAACATGGTTTTCGTACCTCAATATCGCATGAATTGTTGTCATTTTCCCCCATGAATTGATTGCTAATATGTGTTTGTATCCCAATTTTGAGTTTTGTTGAGTTTTAATTCCTTGGTGTAGTTTTGGAGTGATTTCAGGGAAAATCAAGAATTAATTGGAGGATTTTGAAGACATGAGATCGAAGTACGTCTCGAGAGGAATCCGTGAGCGCAAACGGCGACCAAATCCGAGTCCGGACGAGGGAGAACGGAGCAAAACGAGCAGACTGTGCAAAACGCCCAGTACCCCGCGGTCACCACCCGCGGCCGCGGGGTAAGACCGCGGGTCAGCTGTTCCCGACTCAGGAGACACCCGCGGTCACCAACCGCGGCCGCGGGGCGGGACCGCGGGTCCCCTGAGCATCCCCCACGTTTGAAGGCCGCGGACGCGGGCCGTGACCGCGGGAAAAGGGCGGGGCTTCCCCCAAGTGGGCCCCAGACGCGATTTTAGCCCCAAAACTCTATTTTTTCCCTTCCTTTCCCCATTCATTCACCACACACACCCACTTCATCTTCCCCAACTCTCCAATCCCAAACCCTAGCCTCCATTCTCTACCATTTTTTCTCTCTTCCACACACAAAAACAACACCAAAATCAAATAAAGAAGGGGAAGGGAACACACAATCTTCCTTCAAAAAGAACTGCGTTATCCGTTGCCTCTTGGTAGCCTCCTGGCGTGCTTGTTCGGATCTTGAGACGAACTTTTTCCAAGCTCTCATCCGTTCTCTGGGCACTGACGATCCTTTCTCTGAGGTCTGGGACGGCTACTAGAGTTGCAATAATTGCTCTTGTCGTTGCCGGTGGCTGAACCACTTCTATCTTCAATTTGTCAAAATCCCTTACAAGCGTGTCCTCTTGAGTGAGAAGAAGTCCTAACTCGGATTGAGTTTTACGACTTAAAGCATCAGCTACTACATTAGCTTTTCCCGGGTGGTAGTTGATACCGCAATCGTAATCCTTCACGAGCTCGAGCCATCTTCTCTGTCTCATGTTCAAGTCTTTCTGCTCGAAAAAATACTTAAGACTTTTGTGATCAGTGAAGATTTCACATCTAACTCCGTATAGATGGTGTCTCCAAATTTTCAAAGCGTGCACAATTGCTGCCAGTTCCAGATCATGAGTGGGGTAGTTCAATTCATGTGGCCTTAGTTGTCGCGAGGCGTAGGCGATGACCTTCCCTTCTTGCATCAACACACAACCTAGCCCATTTTTGGACGCGTCTGTGAAGATCACGTATTCTTTATCGGCTGCTGGAACTGCTAGCACTGGTGCAGTTGTCAATTTCTTCTTCAGCTCTTGGAAGCTGGCTTCACACTCTTCGTTCCACTTATACTTGATTCCTTTGTGAAGTAATTGCGTCATTGGTCTCGCTATTTTAGAGAATCCTTCGATGAATCTCCGGTAGTATCCTGCCAAACCTAAGAAACTTCGGATTTCATTAGGTGTGGTTGGTGATTTCCACTCGCGCACTGCTTGCACCTTGGCGGGGTCCACCTTGATTCCATCTGCTGATACGATGTGCCCTAGAAACATTACTTCTTTCAACCAAAATTCGCACTTGCTGAATTTGGCGAACAACTTCTCCGTCTTTAATGTCTCCAGGATGATTCTCAAATGATTTTCATGCTCTTGGTCATTCTTAGAATAGATGAGGATATCATCTATAAACACTAAGACAAATTTGTCTAAGTATGGATGGAAAACTCGATTCATGAGGTCCATGAATACTGCCGGTGCATTGGTTAGACCAAATGGCATGACAATGAATTCATAGTGACCATATCTTGTGCGGAAAGCGGTCTTAGATATATCCTCTGGTCTGATCTTCAGTTGATGATAACCAGACCTTAAATCTATTTTTGAGGATACACTGGCTCCTTTGAGTTGATCGAACAAATCATCTATCCTTGGAAGAGGGTATTTGTTTTTAAGCGTCAGTTTGTTCAACTCTCGATAATCAATGCACATTCTCATGGTTCCATCTTTCTTCTTGACAAAGAGTACAGGCGCTCCCCAAGGCGAGACACTGGGTCTGATGAAACCCAAGTCCAAGAGTTCCTGTAGTTGCACCTTTAATTCTTGTAGTTCCTTTGGGGCCATCCTGTACGGTGCCTTTGATACTGGGGCAGATCCAGGTTCTAGATCAATGGTGAAATCTAGTTGCCTGTCTGGAGGTAGTCCGGGCAATATTTCAGGAAAAACTTCTGGAAAGTCTCGTACTATTGCCACATCTTCCACCTTCTTGTCTTTACTAGCTTCCCCGTTTAGGTAGACGAGATAAGCTGTCCTTCCTTCCTTCATCATATCTTTTCTGGCTTGTAATGCGGATATCACTGGTACTCTTTTCTTCATACCTATGCCGTGAAATTCCGTTGGTTCCTTTCCAGGTGGTCGAAGAGAAATTTTTCGTTCACTACAAAGGATGGTGGCGTGATTCTCAGCTAGCCAGTCCATTCCTAAGATCATATCTACGTCCCACATGAGCAGAATATTAAGATTGTTCGCTACCATCTTAAGTTCTCCTATTTCAAATTCTACATTCGAGCAAACATGTGTGGTGGTAGATCTTCCTCCTGAGGGTGTAGTGATTCTTAAGGCACACTTAGCTCGTTCTGATTCGATTTCTAAAGTATCTACGCAAGGGGCAGATATAAAAGAATGCGAAGCACCAGTATCGAACAGAATCATTATGGAAAAACCTTTAAGCTTGCCCATACCTGCCAGGTTTCCCTGGTTTTTCTCGGGCTGGTTTTGGGTGAGAGCAAAGGCTCTCGCCTGCTGCGGCAATGGTTGCTGGCGCCTCTGTTGCTGTTGGCGCTGTTGGTGCTTGTGTTGGTATTGCTGCTGGTATGGCTGTTGTTGGCGGGGCTGGTATTGGTATTGCTGCTGGTATGGCTGTTGTTGGCGGGGCTGGTGTTGCCCTTGAACTGCTTGCAGGGGCTGGGCATAAGTGGCCCTGATTGCCGCGCCCTGCTGTTTGTTGGGGCATTGTGAGGAGTAGTGGCCCTTCTGGCCACACGTGTAGCAACTGTCAGTTCCAGCCTTACAGACACCACGATGTGGTTTGTGGCATTTTGGACAAAGGGGAACTTCATTTTGTCTTTGGCTGCCTCCAGCCGGGGCAGGACCCTGTTGCTTCCCTTGTCCTTGTTGCTGATATTGTCCCAACGGCGCATTTCCTTGCCATGGCCTCTTGTTAGTCTGGTTTTCATTTCCTCTATGGTCGTTCCAGTTGCGCTTCCCTTTAAAGTTCTGAGGGCGTGCAGGTGGGTTGGCTGGCGCTGAGGTCTGTGATGGAGCCAACCTTTCTACTGGCATCGCAACTTCGATGTCCAGTGCCCTGTTCAAAGATTCAGTGTATGAGAGTCCACCATGACTAGCTAGAGTCATCCGAATCTCGTGCCTCAGACCGGCACAAAATTTCTCCGCCATTTTCTCATCAGTATCCACCTGTTGTGGAGCATAACGCGATAGATCGCAGAACTCTCTGTCATACTCTGTCACCGTCTTCTTCCCTTGTTTCAGGCTATAGAACTCAGCCTCCTTCTTCTTTCTGTAGCTTTTGGGAATATACTTATCATATAATCCCGTCTTAAAGTCTTCCCAAGTGTATGCTGCCCATTGTTCGGGAGTCAGAGTCTTTCGGCGGGCTTCCCACCAAAAGTCAGCCGATCCTGCTAGTTGGAAAGACATACACGAGAGTCGCTCCTCTTCTGTGCAGTGTAGGAAAGTGAAGATACGCTCCAAGGCGCGTATCCAAGCTTCGGCCTCGGCTGGGTCGCCTGTCCCAGTGAATGTGGGCGGATTTTGTCGAAGAAACAGTTCTTCAGTCCTTCTAGCAGGGGGTGGAGGGGGTGGGGTAGGTTCCCTGTCGTTTCGTCGTCCTTCAGGTATTTCATCGCGATTTCCATCATTGTTAACGTTTCTCCTAGGGGGGCGACCTCGTTTAGGCGGCATTCTGCAAATTACAAACACCCTTTTTAATACATTCTATACAGGAATCTCTAAGGCAATTAATAAAGAACTGTTTGTTAAATTTAACTTATCATAACTCCAAAACTAAGATATTAACAGGAACCGTTGCATACACAAGTCACATTATTCAAAGTTACTACATTCTTAACTGACTTGTGAAGAATAAAACCCGTAGAGAAACATAAAACATACACGAGATCGTCGCAGGAAGCCCATGCTAGGGTCATTTATATCTCATGGAAAATTGTCTCATCGAGGGCTTTTACATTGTCAACCCAAAATGTAAGTAAAGTCTATCCAGTACTCCCTATGATGTACCGGCTTACTAGTTAAGCAATCACAAAAGGGTTTTTATTCACGGAACGTCCTAGAGACCAACATTTCCGTACTAATGCTAGCTAGAAACAACATAAATAAAATCATAGTCATTGGAACGAATCATCGTTTCCGGAGTACATCCACAAGCTAAAACTATCAAATTTGTGAACTCTGAGTCGCGGTACGACTGTTCCTTGGTGACGCCAGGGGGTCCTCTTCTGGATCCTCCTCGGGGTCCTCCTCCTCATCCTCCTCGGGGTCCTCCTCCTCATCCTCGCCCGGCTCCCAGCTGGGCAACGGAGTCTCTCCTTGGCCCTCGCCTGTCTCCTGCATGATCTGGGCTGAGCGGAAGATATCGTCCGCAATCTCACGGATCGGATCGTCTCTGATGCTGATCCTGGCCGTGGCACGAGGCTTGATCGGAGCTGGAGTTGGCACGGGCTCGGGATGAGTACTCCTCATCGTACCATACGGTACTGTACCATCATCCTCCTGCATAGGGGCTTTGCCCCTATCTATGAACTCCCTCAGGTTGGACATGACCCTGTCAGCGTTGGCCATGGCAGTCGAAAGCCTTGCTTCTGCCGTAGGTATCATTGGTGGTGGAGGAGTAGCAGCCCGGGCTGATGAGTCAGGGGGCGATGGGAAATCCCTGCGAGCCCGTGGACGAGAAGGGCCTGCCTCGTCATCGTGCCTACCACGACGCCCTAGAACTGAGGCACGTGGTGGAGAATCTCGTGGCAAGGCCATCGGAGACTCAGGGGCAGTAGCGGGTGTCTCCGCTGGCAAAGGCGTCCCTACTTGTACGTAGTCTCCCGGAAGGATGTAGGGCCCTAGAGGGGCGCGGCCCCACAAAGTGAAACAGATCTGAAGCTCCGCAATAAAGCTAGGGAAGTCTCCCATGAGGTCGTGGTAATCTTCTCGGCGAAAGATGTAGTGGGCAGAAATCTGTCTAGCCCATCCCTGCCACTCGGAAGGTAACAGTAAGATCAACCTCTGGATACCGTCATATCCTGATACTCCATGTGCACTCGCCTCGACCCAGTGTCTGTGAAAACCTGCGAGGAACTGTCCGAGGTTATCCCCGTGACATGGAGCATAGGTGCGGTAGGACCGCTCGACCTCCTCTGGACTAGCCCATGGGGGTAGTGGTCGTCGTCGGGTGAAAACAGTCCTCGCCATCTAACAAAGGAAGTTCTATCGTCAAAAGTAGCACACGACAAGTAACTTAAGGCGATAAGGTTCTAAATATCTAAAATCGGAAAACAAGTTCGGTTCAATAACCATAACGTGCAAAAATACCTCATCATCTAAATCTAGCATTTACACAAGTCATACAGGTTCTTAATACTTAATCACAGATTACCTAATTCGACTATCATATAGTTCTAGTGTCGTTGTTTACCGAACTTAGGGCTTGTTATGTGATGATGATATTTTCTTAAATCTAACAACGAGCACTAAAAGTTTCAACAAAATAAGTTCGAAAGGCCAAGTTAATTCGAGATCTCATCGTAGAAAAAAAAACACTCGAATATTTAAGCTATGCCCATGCCATCAACGTACTATTGGCGTTCGTTACGCTGCTCAATCTTCATGCTCGTGGTTTCATCATGCGACCCTTCGTGTGATTCTTCTTTCTCTATTTCGACCGTCATTGTCGATGTCATCGTAACATGAAGAAAAAGTTAAGGCATCTCCCTAAGTTCTCTTCTATGTTCCGTCGTGAGAGTGAGCATATATAACTTAACAGTTCTAAGTTCTTGTGATTCATACAATAGTCATACTTATTCATGCTTCATACATTTCAAGAAATTAACTTAATTAAAACTTGAAAGTACTTACCATAACCTCCGTTGAGCGTGACGAGATGTAGTGCCAAGCTTTTGTCAACTAGTTCAAAGTGTATTTACTTACTTAATCTAGACTCAACTTAGAAGGAATGAGTAGTACTCAGAGCAAAAGAAATGCTCTGATACCATTCTGTCACGACTGCACTTGCTAAGGATAGCAAATTCGGGGAAACCGCGACTAAGGGGGGGAATTTAGGAGCGGGAGTAAGAAAGGGGCATATTCGGTTTCTTGATGACTCGACTTGTATAAGGAAATCAATCGAAATGTCTAGATATCAATGAAGGCCACAAGGGGACCGTACATAATATTATCCCAAAACGGGGTACTCAATATTTTTAGTACATTATTAAATAATACATATTGTTTGACATAATATCTTAACATAATCAGTGTTCGCAGCGGAATAACAATTTGAGTATATGTATGAAGACATATACTCTACTCTGAGGTAATCATCCTAGTTTGACAAAGCTCCGCTTGCACACTACATCCTCGATCACCGCTCAACCTGCACATTTAAAAATACATGCAGGGCTAAGTACAAAAGTACTTAGTGGACACTTGCCGAAATTTACATACATGCATAATATTTTATTGTCAAGCCTTTCAACAGTAGTAAGATACGAGGGTTTTCCTTTAAAGACTCGTATTTACCAAACATAATATCATTTCTTTCATCAATAACCCGCGCAGGTATTTTATATCATTAATTACCATATCAGTAACTCGTGCCGAGAGGGAGGCCTCCCTCTACGGACACTATGATCGACCAACCCGCTAGATGACTCACGATCACAAGGTGTACACTAATTCCGAAGGGATTTGCGGTCCCATCCAGAATCCGAATTCGATTAACATCAGATAGGCAATTAATAATAAAACATAAAGCATTTAGGCATTGACAATATCATTTAAATTCATAAGCATAAAGTCTTAACAATTCTAATATATAATTTTAGTTTATACGTAGAAAGCCCACCTGAATAGCAGACTCACGGTTTAGCTCTAACTCTGGTGCTTGACCTTTAATCCGAGAAAATAAAATAAGATTCTAATTCTCGAAAAATCTCAATAAATGAGGATGCGTGAAATGATTATGCATGACTCATATTCCTTTAATTAAATTATGAGATGCTAATCCTATTTAAGGAATTAAATCTCGTCTTATGAGGTCGGATTATTAATCTTTAATAATCTACTCATCTTAAAATAATCTAATTCACTTACTAATTAATAATTAGTAAGTCTTAAAATTTATCACTAATTAAAATAATTAGGATTAAATAATGGGCCTAAATTAATAAATCTCATTGGTCTTAACTAATAAATTTCATTGGACTTAATCAATTAAATTGTAGGAGCCCAAGTAATATAAATTCGAGACCCATTATTAATAAATAATAGGAGTCCAAGTAATAATTAATGTGGACTGGAAAGAATTAATCTTATCTCGTCAAAACCTTAAACTCAAAACATTATCACATAACTATCATTTAGGTTCGAAACTATTTATTCGAACATCAACATGCGCATTAATCATAACTCGTTCTATTTATGTCATCAAGTCAAATATTCCGTCATTTAAAAAAAAACAAATCCTATAATATTACATAGATAAATTATATCATCATAGATCATGCTTTCTTATTTTTTTTTTTTTTAAAAATCGTTTAATCATTTTCAAATAATCCATATTAATAAGTCATTTTGAAAAGAATTAA
Source organism: Salvia miltiorrhiza (assembly GCF_028751815.1). NCBI lineage: Eukaryota > Viridiplantae > Streptophyta > Magnoliopsida > Lamiales > Lamiaceae > Salvia > Salvia miltiorrhiza. Next base: position 8,313,062 of record NC_080389.1, read on the forward strand.
TTTAAATGAGAGTTTAACTCGAAATATTTCATTTTATAATCCATTTATAAATACTTGAAATAAAGAACTCCATTTAAATAATTAATTTAAAGGTCAATATATAATTAAATTAATCAAGCTCAATTTAAATTAATAATTAAGAGCTCAAATAACTTAAATAGATATAAGCCCAAATTAATTAGATAAATTAAGTCTATCATGTTTTTTTTTTTTTTGAATAAGGCCCAAACAATTTAATTAAAATAGGTCCAAACAATTTAATTAAATCGGCCCAAACAATTTAATTAAATCGGCCCAAACAATTAAAAAAAATCGGCCCATACCCGGCCCAAATCCTATCCTAAATATACACACACACTAAATACACTCAAACACACACATAACACACCAAAACACACAAGCTTCTCTCTCTCTCTCTCTAACTCTCGGACCTCTCTCTCTAACTCTCGGACCTCTCTCTCTCCCGACTCTCTCTGCTCTCTATCGTTCTGCCGCCGCCGCTGCCGTTCAACGGCGCCGTCGCCGCCGGCGAGCGGCGCGGCCTCTCCTCCTCTCTCCCTGAACTCTTCCCCCCCTCTTCTCCTCTATCTCTCTCGCTCAATCTCGGCCGCTGGAAAGGCACAGCAAGCGCAACCACGCCGCCGCTCCGTCGCCTCCGCCTCTCCTCCATGGCAGATCCGCCGCCGTCGTTCAACGCCACGGATGTTCACGGCCATCGCCTGGCCGTGGAAGAGCACGGCCGCCGCCTGCCCGCCCTGATTCTCTCTCTCGGTTTCTAGATCTCTAGATCGGAACAGGGCATGCGCCCTCTCTGCCGGAGTCCAAGCCAGGCCGCCGTCTCTTCGTCCTCCATCGCTGCCGTTCGTCGTCGGATTCGCTGTGAGGAGCCGAGCACCGTCTCACAAAGGTAAGCCCCGGATCTCCCTATTCTCATTTCATTTTAAATTAAAAACTGAAACTCCTCTTTCCCTTTCTTGGCAGATCGGAGACAACGGCAGGTTCACCGCCGCCGCTCCGTCGCCGGCGACGAGCCACCGCGGCTGCCGCCTCCCTCTGATTTCGACTCACACACACAGTAGGTTCAAGCCACAATTTAGTTCACAAAATAGCATAGGATTTTGAGCAGAAATCAAATACTGTAAATGCTTATTGAAATCTGAAATTCTTTTCTTGAAACTGAACTAGTCTATAAATTTCAGTTCATATGTGCATATGTAAACATGTTGTGAAATATCAGAACAGCCGTATGAATTGGTGGTTCCCTGAGGGTGATGATACCTTGAGTAGGTGGATAATAGTCTCTGCAGATATTGTATATCACAAAAATTAGAAATCAATTTGGGAAGAGAATGGAAAGATGCAGAAATTTCTTTGTTGCATTACCTTAAAATTGGCTGTGAAATTGGGCTGCAGTAGTTGAAAATGGTGGTGTGAGAATGGTGAAAGTGGCTGTGGTTTTAAAGAAAAATGGGGTGGTTTGGATGGATGAGGATCGTGGAATTTTCAGCTGACAAGTATGAACACTTCAGCTGGTATGTAAGACTGAAGAATTTCTTCAGCATGCGCTCAAAATTCTTCAGCATGCTTAGGATTCAGCATGCTTAGAATTATATATGTAATAAAATATCTAAGAGATTAATATATTAATTATATGGTTCCAAACTCATTTAAATACATTAAGACATATAAGCCTAATTCTTATTGAAGCATAAAATCCATTTGAGCTTGCTTCTAACATAAATTAAATTACTCATGGGCTTAAGTAAACAATCGATAAAAGATTCATATTTAACACTTCAGTGTTAAATCCTCCACAATAAATTAATGGACTCAAAATATATTTTGAGTGCATCATCTATTGAAAATAAAAAAAATAAATCATCACATATATAAATTATCAAATTCATATAAGTTCGTATTTTATTAATGGATGCTGAACTCTAATTACCATAATACATCCTTAAATCAGTAATTAAAAGTATATAATCCTTAATAAAAAGTCGGGTCATTACATACTATCCCCCTTAAAAGAAATTTCGTCCCGAAATTTGCATACCTATGTGAAAAGTTCTGGGTATTTTTCTTTCATCTGGTCCTCAAGTTCCCACGTTGCTTCTTCTGGTCCATGGTGTCTCCACAGTATTTTGACTGACGCGATCGATTTATTCCTTAACTCTTGCACCTTTCGGTCCAAAATGGCTTCAGGTTTTTCTTCGTACGTCAAGTCTGGGTTAAGAATCATTTCATCTTGGTGAATCACGTGTTTGGGGTCAAACACGTACCGTCTCAGCTGTGACACGTGGAACACATTGTGGACGTTTCCAAAGCTAGGTGGCAGTGCCAACCTATACGCTACGGGACATATTCTTTCAAGGATCTCATAAGGTCCTACAAAACGAGGTCTCAACTTACCCTTAACACCGAATCTAACGATCCCTTTCGAGGGTGATATTTTAAGGAAAACCTTGTCTCCAATCTGAAATTGTAGTTCAGTTCGTCGGGTATCAGCATAAGACTTCTGTCTGTCCTGAGCCTCTTTAATTCTTGCTCTAATCTGGCGGATGGTCTCAATCATCTCGCTTACTGCATCTGGCCCAAGGATTTTTCTTTCACCTACCTCATCCCAGTAAAGTGGTGATCTACACTTCCTTCCATACAGCGCCTCATAAGGTGCCATATCAATGGTTGCCTGGTAACTATTGTTGTAGGCGAATTCGATTAATGGCAGCACTGATTCCCAACTTCCTCCTCGGTCTAGCACCACCGTCCTCAACATATCTTCAAGGGTCTGAATTGTCCTTTCTGATTGTCCATCTGTTTGAGGGTGAAAGGCGGTGCTAAAGTTTAATCTCGTTCCCAACTCTTTCTGTAAACTGATCCAAAATCTAGAAGTAAATTTTGAATCTCTATCTGAAGTAATGGATATTGGTATTCCATGTAGCCGTACAATCTCACGAACGTACAGTTGGGCTAGTTTCTCCGATCCATGGGTAATTGGAATCGGTATAAAATGAGCGCTCTTTGTGAGACGGTCTACTATTACCCAAATAGATGTGTTGCCCCTATTTGTCTTGGGTAGACCCGTCACGAAATCCATCGCTATGTGCTCCCACTTCCATTCTGGAATTTCCAATGGCTGTAATTTCCCATATGGTCGTTGATGTAAAGCTTTCACTTGCTGGCATGCAAGGCAACGCTCTACAAACGAGGCTATATCTCGTTTCATCCCGTCCCACCAAAATTTCTGTTTTAGATCTTGGTACATTTTGGTACTTCCGGGATGAGCGGTATAGGGCGTGTCATGAGCTTCACTCATGATCTCGTTTCTCAGTTCCTCGTTATGGGGAACACACAATCTTCCTTCAAAAAGAACTGCGTTATCCGTTGCCTCTTGGTAGCCTCCTGGCGTGCTTGTTCGGATCTTGAGACGAACTTTTTCCAAGCTCTCATCCGTTCTCTGGGCACTGACGATCCTTTCTCTGAGGTCTGGGACGGCTACTAGAGTTGCAATAATTGCTCTTGTCGTTGCCGGTGGCTGAACCACTTCTATCTTCAATTTGTCAAAATCCCTTACAAGCGTGTCCTCTTGAGTGAGAAGAAGTCCTAACTCGGATTGAGTTTTACGACTTAAAGCATCAGCTACTACATTAGCTTTTCCCGGGTGGTAGTTGATACCGCAATCGTAATCCTTCACGAGCTCGAGCCATCTTCTCTGTCTCATGTTCAAGTCTTTCTGCTCGAAAAAATACTTAAGACTTTTGTGATCAGTGAAGATTTCACATCTAACTCCGTATAGATGGTGTCTCCAAATTTTCAAAGCGTGCACAATTGCTGCCAGTTCCAGATCATGAGTGGGGTAGTTCAATTCATGTGGCCTTAGTTGTCGCGAGGCGTAGGCGATGACCTTCCCTTCTTGCATCAACACACAACCTAGCCCATTTTTGGACGCGTCTGTGAAGATCACGTATTCTTTATCGGCTGCTGGAACTGCTAGCACTGGTGCAGTTGTCAATTTCTTCTTCAGCTCTTGGAAGCTGGCTTCACACTCTTCGTTCCACTTATACTTGATTCCTTTGTGAAGTAATTGCGTCATTGGTCTCGCTATTTTAGAGAATCCTTCGATGAATCTCCGGTAGTATCCTGCCAAACCTAAGAAACTTCGGATTTCATTAGGTGTGGTTGGTGATTTCCACTCGCGCACTGCTTGCACCTTGGCGGGGTCCACCTTGATTCCATCTGCTGATACGATGTGCCCTAGAAACATTACTTCTTTCAACCAAAATTCGCACTTGCTGAATTTGGCGAACAACTTCTCCGTCTTTAATGTCTCCAGGATGATTCTCAAATGATTTTCATGCTCTTGGTCATTCTTAGAATAGATGAGGATATCATCTATAAACACTAAGACAAATTTGTCTAAGTATGGATGGAAAACTCGATTCATGAGGTCCATGAATACTGCCGGTGCATTGGTTAGACCAAATGGCATGACAATGAATTCATAGTGACCATATCTTGTGCGGAAAGCGGTCTTAGATATATCCTCTGGTCTGATCTTCAGTTGATGATAACCAGACCTTAAATCTATTTTTGAGGATACACTGGCTCCTTTGAGTTGATCGAACAAATCATCTATCCTTGGAAGAGGGTATTTGTTTTTAAGCGTCAGTTTGTTCAACTCTCGATAATCAATGCACATTCTCATGGTTCCATCTTTCTTCTTGACAAAGAGTACAGGCGCTCCCCAAGGCGAGACACTGGGTCTGATGAAACCCAAGTCCAAGAGTTCCTGTAGTTGCACCTTTAATTCTTGTAGTTCCTTTGGGGCCATCCTGTACGGTGCCTTTGATACTGGGGCAGATCCAGGTTCTAGATCAATGGTGAAATCTAGTTGCCTGTCTGGAGGTAGTCCGGGCAATATTTCAGGAAAAACTTCTGGAAAGTCTCGTACTATTGCCACATCTTCCACCTTCTTGTCTTTACTAGCTTCCCCGTTTAGGTAGACGAGATAAGCTGTCCTTCCTTCCTTCATCATCTCTTTTCTGGCTTGTAATGCGGATATCACTGGTACTCTTTTCTTCATACCTATGCCGTGAAATTCCGTTGGTTCCTTTCCAGGTGGTCGAAGAGAAATTTTTCGTTCACTACAAAGGATGGTGGCGTGATTCTCAGCTAGCCAGTCCATTCCTAAGATCATATCTACGTCCCACATGAGCAGAATATTAAGATTGTTCGCTACCATCTTAAGTTCTCCTATTTCAAATTCTACATTCGAGCAAACATGTGTGGTGGTAGATCTTCCTCCTGAGGGTGTAGTGATTCTTAAGGCACACTTAGCTCGTTCTGATTCGATTTCTAAAGTATCTACGCAAGGGGCAGATATAAAAGAATGCGAAGCACCAGTATCGAACAGAATCATTATGGAAAAACCTTTAAGCTTGCCCATACCTGCCAGGTTTCCCTGGTTTTTCTCGGGCTGGTTTTGGGTGAGAGCAAAGGCTCTCGCCTGCTGCGGCAATGGTTGCTGGCGCCTCTGTTGCTGTTGGCGCTGTTGGTGCTTGTGTTGGTATTGCTGCTGGTATGGCTGTTGTTGGCGGGGCTGGTATTGGTATTGCTGCTGGTATGGCTGTTGTTGGCGGGGCTGGTGTTGCCCTTGAACTGCTTGCAGGGGCTGGGCATAAGTGGCCCTGATTGCCGCGCCCTGCTGTTTGTTGGGGCATTGTGAGGAGTAGTGGCCCTTCTGGCCACACGTGTAGCAACTGTCAGTTCCAGCCTTACAGACACCACGATGTGGTTTGTGGCATTTTGGACAAAGGGGAACTTCATTTTGTCTTTGGCTGCCTCCAGCCGGGGCAGGACCCTGTTGCTTCCCTTGTCCTTGTTGCTGATATTGTCCCAACGGCGCATTTCCTTGCCATGGCCTCTTGTTAGTCTGGTTTTCATTTCCTCTATGGTCGTTCCAGTTGCGCTTCCCTTTAAAGTTCTGAGGGCGTGCAGGTGGGTTGGCTGGCGCTGAGGTCTGTGATGGAGCTAACCTTTCTACTGGCATCGCAACTTCGATGTCCAGTGCCCTGTTCAAAGATTCAGTGTATGAGAGTCCACCATGACTAGCTAGAGTCATCCGAATCTCGTGCCTCAGACCGGCACAAAATTTCTCCGCCATTTTCTCATCAGTATCCACCTGTTGTGGAGCATAACGCGATAGATCGCAGAACTCTCTGTCATACTCTGTCACCGTCTTCTTCCCTTGTTTCAGGCTATAGAACTCAGCCTCCTTCTTCTTTCTGTAGCTTTTGGGAATATACTTATCATATAATCCCGTCTTAAAGTCTTCCCAAGTGTATGCTGCCCATTGTTCGGGAGTCAGAGTCTTTCGGCGGGCTTCCCACCAAAAGTCAGCCGATCCTGCTAGTTGGAAAGACATACACGAGAGTCGCTCCTCTTCTGTGCAGTGTAGGAAAGTGAAGATACGCTCCAAGGCGCGTATCCAAGCTTCGGCCTCGGCTGGGTCGCCTGTCCCAGTGAATGTGGGCGGATTCTGTCGAAGAAACAGTTCTTCAGTCCTTCTAGCAGGGGGTGGAGGGGGTGGGGTAGGTTCCCTGTCGTTTCGTCGTCCTTCAGGTATTTCATCGCGATTTCCATCATTGTTAACGTTTCTCCTAGGGGGGCGACCTCGTTTAGGCGGCATTCTGCAAATTACAAACACCCTTTTTAATACATTCTATACAGGAATCTCTAAGGCAATTAATAAAGAACTGTTTGTTAAATTTAACTTATCATAACTCCAAAACTAAGATATTAACAGGAACCGTTGCATACACAAGTCACATTATTCAAAGTTACTACATTCTTAACTGACTTGTGAAGAATAAAACCCGTAGAGAAACATAAAACATACACGAGATCGTCGCAGGAAGCCCATGCTAGGGTCATTTATATCTCATGGAAAATTGTCTCATCGAGGGCTTTTACATTGTCAACCCAAAATGTAAGTAAAGTCTATCCAGTACTCCCTATGATGTACCGGCTTACTAGTTAAGCAATCACAAAAGGGTTTTTATTCACGGAACGTCCTAGAGACCAACATTTCCGTACTAATGCTAGCTAGAAACAACATAAATAAAATCATAGTCATTGGAACGAATCATCGTTTCCGGAGTACATCCACAAGCTAAAACTATCAAATTTGTGAACTCTGAGTCGCGGTACGACTGTTCCTTGGTGACGCCAGGGGGTCCTCTTCTGGATCCTCCTCGGGGTCCTCCTCCTCATCCTCCTCGGGGTCCTCCTCCTCATCCTCGCCCGGCTCCCAGCTGGGCAACGGAGTCTCTCCTTGGCCCTCGCCTGTCTCCTGCATGATCTGGGCTGAGCGGAAGATATCGTCCGCAATCTCACGGATCGGATCGTCTCTGATGCTGATCCTGGCCGTGGCACGAGGCTTGATCGGAGCTGGAGTTGGCACGGGCTCGGGATGAGTACTCCTCATCGTACCATACGGTACTGTACCATCATCCTCCTGCATAGGGGCTTTGCCCCTATCTATGAACTCCCTCAGGTTGGACATGACCCTGTCAGCGTTGGCCATGGCAGTCGAAAGCCTTGCTTCTGCCGTAGGTATCATTGGTGGTGGAGGAGTAGCAGCCCGGGCTGATGAGTCAGGGGGCGATGGGAAATCCCTGCGAGCCCGTGGACGAGAAGGGCCTGCCTCGTCATCGTGCCTACCACGGCGCCCTAGAACTGAGGCACGTGGTGGAGAATCTCGTGGCAAGGCCATCGGAGACTCAGGGGCAGTAGCGGGTGTCTCCGCTGGCAAAGGCGTCCCCACTTGTACGTAGTCTCCCGGAAGGATGTAGGGCCCTAGAGGGGCGCGGCCCCACAAAGTGAAACAGATCTGAAGCTCCGCAATAAAGCTAGGGAAGTCTCCCATGAGGTCGTGGTAATCTTCTCGGCGAAAGATGTAGTGGGCAGAAATCTGTCTAGCCCATCCCTGCCACTCGGAAGGTAACAGTAAGATCAACCTCTGGATACCGTCATATCCTGATACTCCATGTGCACTCGCCTCGACCCAGTGTCTGTGAAAACCTGCGAGGAACTGTCCGAGGTTATCCCCGTGACATGGAGCATAGGTGCGGTAGGACCGCTCGACCTCCTCTGGACTAGCCCATGGGGGTAGTGGTCGTCGTCGGGTGAAAACAGTCCTCGCCATCTAACAAAGGAAGTTCTATCGTCAAAAGTAGCACACGACAAGTAACTTAAGGCGATAAGGTTCTAAATATCTAAAATCGGAAAACAAGTTCGGTTCAATAACCATAACGTGCAAAAATACCTCATCATCTAAATCTAGCATTTACACAAGTCATACAGGTTCTTAATACTTAATCACAGATTACCTAATTCGACTATCATATAGTTCTAGTGTCGTTGTTTACCGAACTTAGGGCTTGTTATGTGATGATGATATTTTCTTAAATCTAACAACGAGCACTAAAAGTTTCAACAAAATAAGTTCGAAAGGCCAAGTTAATTCGAGATCTCATCGTAGAAAAAAAAACACTCGAATATTTAAGCTATGCCCATGCCATCAACGTACTATTGGCGTTCGTTACGCTGCTCAATCTTCATGCTCGTGGTTTCATCATGCGACCCTTCGTGTGATTCTTCTTTCTCTATTTCGACCGTCATTGTCGATGTCATCGTAACATGAAGAAAAAGTTAAGGCATCTCCCTAAGTTCTCTTCTATGTTCCGTCGTGAGAGTGAGCATATATAACTTAACAGTTCTAAGTTCTTGTGATTCATACAATAGTCATACTTATTCATGCTTCATACATTTCAAGAAATTAACTTAATTAAAACTTGAAAGTACTTACCATAACCTCCGTTGAGCGTGACGAGATGTAGTGCCAAGCTTTTGTCAACTAGTTCAAAGTGTATTTACTTACTTAATCTAGACTCAACTTAGAAGGAATGAGTAGTACTCAGAGCAAAAGAAATGCTCTGATACCATTCTGTCACGACTGCACTTGCTAAGGATAGCAAATTCGGGGAAACCGCGACTAAGGGGGGGAATTTAGGAGCGGGAGTAAGAAAGGGGCATATTCGGTTTCTTGATGACTCGACTTGTATAAGGAAATCAATCGAAATGTCTAGATATCAATGAAGGCCACAAGGGGACCGTACATAATATTATCCCAAAACGGGGTACTCAATATTTTTAGTACATTATTAAATAATACATATTGTTTGACATAATATCTTAACATAATCAGTGTTCGCAGCGGAATAACAATTTGAGTATATGTATGAAGACATATACTCTACTCTGAGGTAATCATCCTAGTTTGACAAAGCTCCGCTTGCACACTACATCCTCGATCACCGCTCAACCTGCACATTTAAAAATACATGCAGGGCTAAGTACAAAAGTACTTAGTGGACACTTGCCGAAATTTACATACATGCATAATATTTTATTGTCAAGCCTTTCAACAGTAGTAAGATACGAGGGTTTTCCTTTAAAGACTCGTATTTACCAAACATAATATCATTTCTTTCATCAATAACCCGCGCAGGTATTTTATATCATTAATTACCATATCAGTAACTCGTGCCGAGAGGGAGGCCTCCCTCTACGGACACTATGATCGGCCAACCCGCTAGATGACTCACGATCACAAGGTGTACACTAATTCCGAAGGGATTTACGGTCCCATCCAGAATCCGAATTCGATTAACATCAGATAGGCAATTAATAATAAAACATAAAGCATTTAGGCATTGACAATATCATTTAAATTCATAAGCATAAAGTCTTAACAATTCTAATATATAATTTTAGTTTATACGTAGAAAGCCCACCTGAATAGCAGACTCACGGTTTAGCTCTAACTCTGGTGCTTGACCTTTAATCCGAGAAAATAAAATAAGATTCTAATTCTCGAAAAATCTCAATAAATGAGGATGCGTGAAATGATTATGCATGACTCATATTCCTTTAATTAAATTATGAGATGCTAATCCTATTTAAGGAATTAAATCTCGTCTTATGAGGTCGGATTATTAATCTTTAATAATCTACTCATCTTAAAATAATCTAATTCACTTACTAATTAATAATTAGTAAGTCTTAAAATTTATCACTAATTAAAATAATTAGGATTAAATAATGGGCCTAAATTAATAAATCTCATTGGTCTTAACTAATAAATTTCATTGGACTTAATCAATTAAATTGTAGGAGCCCAAGTAATATAAATTCGAGACCCATTATTAATAAATAATAGGAGTCCAAGTAATAATTAATGTGGACTGGAAAGAATTAATCTTATCTCGTCAAAACCTTAAACTCAAAACATTATCACATAACTATCATTTAGGTTCGAAACTATTTATTCGAACATCAACATGCGCATTAATCATAACTCGTTCTATTTATGTCATCAAGTCAAATATTCCGTCATTTAAAAAAAAACAAATCCTATAATATTACATAGATAAATTATATCATCATAGATCATGCTTTCTTATTTTTTTTTTTTTAAAAAATCGTTTAATCATTTTCAAATAATCCATATTAATAAGTCATTTTGAAAAGAATTAATTTAAATGAGAGTTTAACTCGAAATATTTCATTTTATAATCCATTTATAAATACTTGAAATAAAGAACTCCATTTAAATAATTAATTTAAAGGTCAATATATAATTAAATTAATCAAGCTCAATTTAAATTAATAATTAAGAGCTCAAATAACTTAAATAGATATAAGCCCAAATTAATTAGATAAATTAAGTCTATCATGTTTTTTTTTTTTTTGAATAAGGCCCAAACAATTTAATTAAAATAGGTCCAAACAATTTAATTAAATCGGCCCAAACAATTTAATTAAATCGGCCCAAACAATTAAAAAAAATCGGCCCATACCCGGCCCAAATCCTATCCTAAATATACACACACACTAAATACACTCAAACACACACATAACACACCAAAACACACAAGCTTCTCTCTCTCTCTCTAACTCTCGGACCTCTCTCTCTAACTCTCGGACCTCTCTCTCTCCCGACTCTCTCTGCTCTCTATCGTTCTGCCGCCGCCGCTGCCGTTCAACGGCGCCGTCGCCGCCGGCGAGCGGCGCGGCCTCTCCTCCTCTCTCCCTGAACTCTTCCCCCCCTCTTCTCCTCTATCTCTCTCGCTCAATCTCGGCCGCTGGAAAGGCACAGCAAGCGCAACCACGCCGCCGCTCCGTCGCCTCCGCCTCTCCTCCATGGCAGATCCGCCGCCGTCGTTCAACGCCACGGATGTTCACGGCCATCGCCTGGCCGTGGAAGAGCACGGCCGCCGCCTGCCCGCCCTGATTCTCTCTCTCGGTTTCTAGATCTCTAGATCGGAACAGGGCATGCGCCCTCTCTGCCGGAGTCCAAGCCAGGCCGCCGTCTCTTCGTCCTCCATCGCTGCCGTTCGTCGTCGGATTCGCTGTGAGGAGCCGAGCACCGTCTCACAAAGGTAAGCCCCGGATCTCCCTATTCTCATTTCATTTTAAATTAAAAACTGAAACTCCTCTTTCCCTTTCTTGGCAGATCGGAGACAACGACAGGTTCACCGCCGCCGCTCCGTCGCCGGCGACGAGCCACCGCGGCTGCCGCCTCCCTCTGATTTCGACTCACACACACAGTAGGTTCAAGCCACAATTTAGTTCACAAAATAGCATAGGATTTTGAGCAGAAATCAAATACTGTAAATGCTTATTGAAATCTGAAATTCTTTTCTTGAAACTGAACTAGTCTATAAATTTCAGTTCATATGTGCATATGTAAACATGTTGTGAAATATCAGAACAGCCGTATGAATTGGTATGAATTGGTGGTTCCCTGAGGGTGATGATACCTTGAGTAGGTGGATAATAGTCTCTGCAGATATTGTATATCACAAAAATTAGAAATCAATTTGGGAAGAGAATGGAAAGATGCAGAAATTTCTTTGTTGCATTACCTTAAAATTGGCTGTGAAATTGGGCTGCAGTAGTTGAAAATGGTGGTGTGAGAATGGTGAAAGTGGCTGTGGTTTTAAAGAAAAATGGGGTGGTTTGGATGGATGAGGATCGTGGAATTTCAGCTGACAAGTATGAACACTTCAGCTGGTATGTAAGACTGAAGAATTTCTTCAGCATGCGCTCAAAATTCTTCAGCATGCTTAGGATTCAGCATGCTTAGAATTATATATGTAATAAAATATCTAAGAGATTAATATATTAATTATATGGTTCCAAACTCATTTAAATACATTAAGACATATAAGCCTAATTCTTATTGAAGCATAAAATCCATTTGAGCTTGCTTCTAACATAAATTAAATTACTCATGGGCTTAAGTAAACAATCGATAAAAGATTCATATTTAACACTTCAGTGTTAAATCCTCCACAATAAATTAATGGACTCAAAATATATTTTGAGTGCATCATCTATTGAAAATAAAAAAAATAAATCATCACATATATAAATTATCAAATTCATATAAGTTCGTATTTTATTAATGGATGCTGAACTCTAATTACCATAATACATCCTTAAATCAGTAATTAAAAGTATATAATCCTTAATAAAAAGTCGGGTCATTACAATTATAAAGAAGATTACTAATTATATTTATTAAGATTAATGAATCTTTATATGAAATGTAATAGTTAATTAATTAATAAATAATGAATATTATATATATTAAATTATTGAAATAGAACAATTCTAAGCATACCATATAGGTTAAGGTTTAATAATAGAAGATTTACGTTCTTTGAAAGACCCCAACGAAGGATGATAGATATGCACATCACAATTACTGACCCGACCCAATTACTACTCCAGCCCAAATGAGTGTCATCCACATAAAAAGCCTAAATTTATCACCAATGAGCCCATTAGATTTAAGAAATACATAATTGATAGCTAAATAATATATGTAGTTATAAATATGTTATATGTATCATCTCTATTTTATGTAACTATCAATGAAATGAATTAAAACTTTTATTTTATAAATGGAACGTAAGCTGCTCAAATAGCCCTTTTTCATCTATGTCTCTATATTTTTGGAGTTTGAATTTATTCGAAAAGCTCTATCATTAATATAATAATCGTATCAAGTTTATTCTTGACTTATTAATTTTTTTGAACATTCCGTACACTTCATTTTCATGCATTTTTTTAACAATCACTTAATATAATAGATAATTGTTTGTAATTCAATCACTTAACAAACTCTGCTACAGTAATAACTACCGAATGAATATTAAAACTAACAAAAGTGAAACAACGTTTTTTCAATTAAAGGAAACGCGACTCCTTTTGCTCGTTCCGCCACTCATAGCCACGTGTATGGCTCTGATCACCCGCGATTGCCGAGTTAGTTAGAATACCTAACTCCGCCTCTTCAACCTTCCCTTCAATTGCTTCGTGAACCATGACAATACCCCCCACCAAACCTGATCCTTGTCCACAAGGATCAAAAGCAGGAAACTTACGCTGAAGAAAAGCCACATCTTCCCATGTTGCAAGATCAGGATCTTGGTTTTGCCATTGAACCAAAACTTGGGGAAAGTCAACACCCTTTCTCTGCAGAGTACAGCGGTCGAGAACTGCCATAGGAGAAACCAAAAAACACCCATCGAAATCAACAGCCGGCAGGTCAGCAGCCGGAGTTATTCCCTTTCCCAAACACTTTTTAAGGAGTGAAACATGGAAAACGGGATGAATTTTTGAAGATTCAGGCAAATCTAACTTATAGGCCAGCTCCGATCTTCTGCAAAATTGTATAGGGCCCATAATATTTTGCAGAAAGTTTGAGATTGCGGCGTAATGACAACGAATTCTGGCGATAAGGCTGAAGTTTAAGATAAACCTTATCACCAACCTCGAAGCTCCGGTCCTGCCGTTTCTTGTCGGCATAAAACTTCATTCAACTTTGAGCCTCAGTCAGATTCTCTTTAAGTTGAAGAGTAAATCTCCGGCGCTCCTCCATAACTTCCTTAGCTTCCACATTAGTCACATCGACATAGGACCCCATACCTAGCTGATTCGGTGGAGAGCCGTATAAAGCTTGAAAAGGAGTGCATTTTATCCCGAAGTGATAATTGGTGTTATACCAATACTCAGCAAGTGGCAGCCACTTAAACCAATGTTTCGGGCTTGAACTGGCCATGCACCGTAGATAATTCTCAACACACTGATTCAAACGTTCCGTTTGACCATCCGTTTGGGGATGATAAGCAGTAGAAAGGGCCAGGGTAGTGCCCATCAACTTGAACAGCTCCTTCCAAAAAGAGCTAGTGAATACCTTATCCCGATCAGAAACGATTACCTCAGGAGGACCATGGAGTTTATAAACACCATCCAGGAACAACTTTGCAACTGACTGAGCTGTAAAAGGATGAGAGAAACCAATGAAGTGTCCATACTTCGTGAACCTGTCAATCACCACCAATATAACATTCTTCCCAAAAGATTTAGGAAGGCCTTCAACAAAATCCATGGAAATTGCAGCCCAAGCATTAGTGGGAACAGGAAATGGTTGCAGTAAGCCCGGGTAGATGCCCACATCAGATTTATTTCGCTGGCAAACATCACAGCCAAGTACCACTGCTTGGACATCATGCTTCATCCTGGGCCAGAAGAAATAGCTCTTTAGCTGCATATAAGTTCCTAAAATACCAGAGTGACCACCGTAGGGCGTGTTATGCATCTCAGTTACCAATGATTCTCGGAGGGTAGGGTCAACTCCTACCACAATCCGGCCCTTATATTTGAGGAGACCCGCTTCAAATTTGTAATGCACATGACTCGAGGAGTCATTAGCAAAAGAGGTTAGAATTTTACTAACCCGAGCATCATCCTTGTAGCTCAACATCGCTTGTTGAATCCAAAGTGGTGTGATAGTAGAAATGGCAGAGCACGTTGCTCCATCAGGAACACAGCTGGATAGAGCAGCTGCAACCTTATATTATCCACGCCTTTAGTATACTGTATCTCATAGGTAAATCCCAACAGCTTAGCTAGCCACCTCTGTTGGATTGGATTAATAGATTTTTGATCCAATAAATGCTTCAAAGCCTGCTGATCCGTTTTAATGATAAACCTTTGACCTTGTAAGTAAGTTTTCCATTTTTGGACAACTATCACCACAACGAGAAACTCTCGCTCATAGATTGAGAGAGCTTGATTCTTAGGACAAAAGACCTTGCTCATAAAAGCAATGGGCCTACTATTCTGCATAAGCACTGCGCCAACCCCATAACCACTAGCATCGGTCTCAATCACAAATGGTTTAGTAAAATCTGGTAGAGCCAATACCGGAGCCGTAGTCATAGCCTCTTTCAACTGCTGGAAGGCAGTCTCAGCTTCAGAACTCCATTTGAATCCATCTTTATGCAATAATAATGTGAGTGGCCGGCTAAGATGCCCATAGCTTTTGATAAACTTCCTGTAGTATCCAGTTAAACATAGTAAGCCCCTTAATTGTTTAACATTCTTGGGTATAGGCCAGTTGAGCATGCTAGAAATTTTGCTAGGATTTGTAGATACCCCGTCGCCAGTGATAATGTGCCCCAGATACTCTATGCTCTTTTGGTCGAGATGACATTTGCTCCTTTTAGCAAATAAGGAGTGTTGCCTTAATAAATCTAAAATCTCCCTCAGATGGACCAAATGTGTCTCCCAGTAACTACTATACACCAGTATATCATCAAAGAATACGAGCACACTTTTCCTTAAGTACTCACTGAAACCCTATTCATCAAAGATTGAAAAGTAGCCGACGCATTACAAAGCCCAAAAGGCATTACCAAGAACTCATAATGGCCTTGGTGTATGTTGAAGGCTGTGAGATATCTATCAGCAGGATTTACTAGGATTTGGAAGTACCCGAACCTTAAATCCAATTTAGAAAAGAATTGAGCCCCACCTAGCTCATCAAGTAATTCATCAATAACTGGTATTGGATAGTCATTCTTCACAGTTAGGGAGTTTAGATACCTGTAATCGACACACATTCGCCAAGTGGTGTCCTTCTTCTTAACCAAAATGACGGGAGCCGCAAAAGGGCTAGTACTGTGCTGAATGATGCCATCTTTCAGTAACTCCTTTACTATCCTTTCTATCTCTTCCTTGTGGTGATGTGAAGACCTGTAAGGATGTTGTTGTTTTGGTACACTATTGGGTTTAAGAGTAATGTGGTGCTCCACTCCAGTCGTAGGAGGCAGACCCTGAGGTTCAGAGAACACATCACCATATTCCTCCAAGAGGGCCGCCAAGGCTGCAGGCGGTGTATCCAGCTTCGGCTCTGTTACTGAAAAAATTGGAGAGCAAAGAAGATAGATCTCCTCAATCTCATTGAAGTTCTTATGGATCAAGGAGTGTAAAGTTGGCCCTGATTCTATTATGCACTCAGTCGTTTGATTTGTGGCCTGCAATTTGATCCTTTTATCCCCAACATGGACAGTGCAAGTAACTTTTTTACAATCAAGAAAAATATGAGTGCAATGCTCCAACCAGTCGCTACCCAATATGATGTCATATCCTTCATGCTCTAGCAATATGAGTGGATATTTGAATTCATGGCCTTGGACCTTCCAAGTAAAATCCTTAGCCACTTGTGTACTGACCAATTGCTGACCGTTTGCCACCTTAACCAACACAGGAGAATCAGTAGTGTAGTGACCCGCTCTTTTATATATATTAAATCCAGTATTTTGTGTTTATTATTTTTCATCAGTGAATGGAACCGATTATTATCCGGATATGAATTCAGCTTATGATCCTGAATTTATATTATTGAAGCAGTCAGTGATGTTTTTCAAAAGTTATAACTGGCTTAGCGAAGTCATGTTATTTATTGAGCGAGATGAGACTATCGATTATATTATTTATAATTACTTAAGTTGTGGATTATTTCCGACTCATGAGTTAATTAAATCTGCGGATTTAATTTAGACATCAGAACAGCGAATGAATTAAATCTACGGATTTAATTTAGATTCATTTTACAACCTGTCAATTCTAGCAAGGCGGGAAATCATGTCGAAACACAGGATTTATTTAAAAAGTTAGACAGTATCAAAGCAGATACGAGCACGTGATTCATATTACAATTACAAAAGCACCGAGATATACGAATATATCTCATTTATTCACCACAATCAACCTCCATTTCTATCTTCTAAATTACACCAACACTAAGTACCAAAAGGAAATAACAGAATAAGAAAAGGGAAAAGGAAAAGTGGGCTGCAAAGGCAGTCACCACTGCACTCTTTCCTCCTGCTCCACCGCCTATTTTGCACCTTTTGACTAAGCACACTCAAGCGTGCATACCACATCCAACCACCTCAGCCGCAACCTATGACTACACCTTCTCTAAAGAGGCAGACACATTTTGACTTCCTTGTAGTATCAGCCAACAACTCCATCTTTTAAATCATCAGCCAAACAACACCACATTTTCTATCACTTTGCTGCCACCAAGAACTCTCTCCAAAGGGCATAGAAGCCTCCAGTTCGTTCAGCCAAGTTCTCAAGGTAAGACTTGGCTTCAATAACTTCATTCTCTTTGATTAGTTCACCTGCATTAAAGGAGAACCATCGTTCATTTCAGTTATTTCACACTTCACTCAACTCCAGCAACAACCAATCAGTTGAACACAAGCGAGGTATTTTGCTATATCAAATAACCATTCAGTTCGCATTCATATCAGAGGCATAATCACATTTCACCACTGTATCAAATGGGCATAATATGTATAACCATAGAAAGATTTATGCTTTACATCCTACTGCACTATAGAACAACCAACTTAAGAACCTCCATCCTTAACAACTACTAGAAACTAGAAAAAAAGAGGAAAGTGGAACTTAGCTTATAGGAGAAGGGCTGACTGCTCTGTCCAGTCGGGCCCTAGGAAATCGGTGAGGACGAACTCATGCTGCCCGATCGAAGCCAAAACGGCAGCAGCGGCAGCGTGGCGTGGCTCGAACCTTCGACCCCGGAGATAGCAGCAACGGCGGACCCTCCCCTGCTCGCCGGAAATCGCACAGCAGCAGCGGCGCCGCTCACCGGTTCCGCGGCGGTGGCGGATCGAAGCAGCGGCGCGGCGAATCTCCCGGCCTTCCAGTTGCAGCGGCGGCGGTCGCTTGACTGTGGCGATTCTCCCCTTTTCTGAAATTGTGAGGGAGAGAGAGAGGGAGATGAACGGCGCCGCTCCCAGGCGGCGATCTCTCGCCGGATTCCAGGCAAAGGCGTGACAGCAGCGGCGACCTACCAGATTAGTCTAGAACTCAATTTTGGGCTATGCGATGAAGGTAGAGGACAGCGCCGGTGTTAGACGCTTCAATAGCCAACGCCGGTGATGGCAGGCGACAGCTGGCTGGCCGGAGAAGAAGAGGCCGAGCGTCGGCCTTGAGAAAAAGAAGAGAGAGATTCGGATTTTGAATTGAGAGAGATAGCAGAGCGTGTTCTGCTTGGAGAGAGAGAGAACCGAGTGTTAGATAGAGGATGGGCTCCTATTTAATTGAGTTGGGCCAATTCTTTGGGCTTTATTTATTTTATTATGTGGGCTGCAGATTTAATTGATTGGGCCCAATTTCTTTTATTTTAATTGGGTTGTCTTATGTTGCTCCCAATTGATAATCAGATTTTCTTATTATTTGTTGAGCCCAAGTAGAATCGACTCTAGATTTATTAATTCGTTAATTAGTCTCAGTCATTTCTAATTGTGGATTTAATTTAAAACGAGATTATGAGATTAATAAGCGGGTTAGCAAATCCTAAGATAAGCGGATTCATTATAGTTATTATCCGACCTCATGCGACGAGCCTTATTTAAGTTATTTAATTTATTTAATCCGAGAGTTAGGATTAATAGTAAAATTTCCCGGACTAATAAGTCGGAATAAAGAATCATGCATAAGAGAGTCATGCATATTTATTTTCGCATTCTGCTCGAGCAAATATCTTATTTAAATTTCTCGCAATAAAGGTCAAGCACGAGAGCAATAACTAGATTAAGAGCCGCTACACCACAGCAAGAGTTGCTATCAGGTGGGCATTACTTTCATATATATCAAATGAGTTTAAATGTTACGTTCAAGCAAGTTATTTCATGATAAAATCTTTGAGTTAAAGTTATTTCAAGTATTGTCTTGCCATAAAATGTTTCAATTTTAGCATGATATCTATCTGCTTTGGCTTTGCCAATGATGCAATCGAATTCGGGTCCTGAGCAGTTGATAGCTATCCTGCTAGGGCTAGTGTACACCAGTGACCGTGAGTCATCTAGCGGGTTGGCCGGTCAAGTGACCGTGAGAGGTGGCCACCTCTCCGGCACATAGTTTCAGATATGATGGATTATGAGAACTTAGTCTGCAGACGAACTTTAAGAATCACAAATGAACTTAGTAAGCTTGGGCCTTTTTAGCGAAAAACTCCCTTGCTGTACTATTTATGATGGCATGACAATTTACAATTTTGAAGCATGTATTTTTATACCTAGGCATACGTGCCCACTGAGTGCTTTTGTACTCAGCCCTGCATATGTTTTCTAAATGTGCAGGTTGAACTGATGTGATGATGGTGCTGCAATGAGCGGAGTCTCCAGGGTTGTTAATAAATAGTTAACCTGTCTAGAATATGTCTTCATACATATGTCTAGCTACTTTCCGCTGCAAGATGTTGTTGATGTTATAGTATGTTATGTCATACTTTGAGTCTTAAGAGAATGGTTTTATATGATGTATAACTTGATTAATAATATTAATTAAGTTTTATGCTGTCTTTCATAGACTGTTTTCAATTGAGTATTAATGAATAAAAATGACGAGTTTTATTAAGATGTGTAAGTTTTACGGCTATAAATGACGCCCCTTTTCTTTCCCTTCTTCTTTAACCCCATCCCAAGTCGTGGATCACTCGGCCTAACTATCCCTAGTTAGGGCGGGCTGTGACAAGTAGTGACCTTGCTGTTCAAAGATATAGCCGTACGTGCTGCTTTTGATGAAACTCAAAGAGCTTCCAGTGTCAATCAGTAGTTGCACCCGCTTACCTTTCACTTCTCCAATAATTTTCATAGTTTTGGTGCCATTATTGCCAGTAATGGCATTAACTGAAACCTCAGTTTCTGGTATTTGCTCATTCTCTGGGTTTGGCTCTTGCTCAGGTAGCATTAGCTCATCCTGCTCGCAATGTTGTTGAATATGAGCAAGCTCTTGTTCCTCTGACATAGACATGCAAAATACTTTGGGCTTGCACTTATGCCCAAAGATATAAGGATCATCACAGTTGTAGCACAACCCTTTTTATCTCCTAGCTGCCATCTCAGCACTAGTGAGTAGCTTAATGGGTATTTTAGTGCTGTTAGAATTCTGTGGTTTCTGCACCCCCAACCCCTCAGGCTTCTTATACTTGGTACTCTGATTGTTGAAGACTCTGGGAGATGGTTTAACTCTCTTAGCTAGAGCATCCAAGGTGACAACCTGTTTTTGGCCAATCTCTATAGCATCCTGCAATGATTGTGGCTTGAACAACAACAGGAAACTCTGCATCTCTTCAGTTAACCCACTGATGAAACAAGCTATGAAATACTCCTCAGAGTACTCCATGTGGTTACTAAACATTAAACAAGATCGCAACTCCTCAAATTTGTCGACATATTGTGCATAAGTGCCAGTTTGCTTCAAATTCTTAAACTCCATAATAACCTTAACATCATTGATATCATCAAATCTGGAAGCAATAACTTCCAGAAATTGTACCCAAGTGATTTCCAAAATATTCTCATAGCCAGAATTCTGAAACCATTGTAAAGCCCTACCCTCAAAGTTCTGTATAGCCAACCGAATCATCTGTTCATCACTAAGGGCAGAAGTGAGTTTAAAATATGTGTTACACTTGATTATCCAAGATCTAGGATTAGATCCATCAAATTTAGGGAAATCCACCCTATGAAACGAATTTCCCGTACTGCCTTGTGACTGATCTGACTTAAAATTGGAAGAGTAAGCAATGAATGCAGATTTAGACCCACTACCAGAACGCAAGTGAAAAGGAGTTCTGGCCAAAGTAGGTGGTTCATTTTTACCTTTATCCTTATTCATGTTCAGCAGCTGGAGTTGTATATCCGCCAGTAATTTGGAGAGATGATCGCACTTACGATCGATACCCAACATCTTCTGGTCCACCTTGTGGTCTACAGCCATGATCTGCTCATTGATCTTCTCCTCCGACGCTGCTCGTTTCATAGTTTCAGCTTGCAAAATTTGATCGAGTTTCTTTTGTGCCTCTTGTAGATCCTTCATTCGTGTAGCTTCCGCCATAGCTTAGCCCAGAATTCCACTCAAGGAGAGTAAAAACTTGGCTCTAGATACCAATTGTAGTGAACCCAACTCTTTTTATGATTTTCTGATATGAATAAATCGTAAAAAAAACAAGGATATTAAGAAGAAGAAGAGAAGTTGCAGAGATGGTGAGAATTTGAGAGGAGGAATTGAGATTTCATTTTTCTGAATGCCCGCATTTTACACCACAAGGGAGACTTATAGTAAAGTGGTCCCCTAACAAACTCTGCTACAGTAATAACTAACCGAATGAATATTAAAACTAACAAAAGTGATATAGCATTTTTTCAATTAAAGGAAACGCGACTCATTTTGCTCGTTCCGCCACTCCTAGCCATGTGTATGGCTCTGATCACCAGCAATTGTCGAGTTAGTTAGAATACCTAACTCCGCCTCTTCAACCTTCCCTTCAATTGCTTCGTGAACCATGACAACGGACGGGCATACTAGTCTATGTTAACTTTGATATAATTCAATAAGTTCAAGAAAATACATCAGCCATGTACACAAGAGAATGGGCTTTAGCCCATTCTATTCTAGTTGCTTTCGAAAATACACCAACTTCTCTATCTCGATATTCAGAAAAAATAAATATAACAATATTCGTCTAAAAATATATATATATAACAATATTATACATTGTAAAATAAAATTATACATTTTTTAGAAAAAAAACTAAAATAATAACTGAAAATATGGTATAAAGAGTTGTACTGAAACACAAATAGTTGAACACTAAGTAATTAACTAAATTTGCACATATCATATACAATTTCGCACAGTGTAATTGAAAAGGTCAAATTGAAATTGCAAACAGTACGCAATTGTAAATACTCGTTTACTCACCATATAATTTGCACTAAAATGTGGAATATTTGTAGAGGTAATGAAATAAATGCGTTTTTCATGTTTTTTTATCCAAAATATAAATGCATTTTCATGTGTTTTATATAGAAGATTTATGTCACAAATAATGAATTTGAGATTTCCTAAAATAAATTATTGCAATTCAAAATGTATTCTTTTATATAATTAATAGATACTCACGTTAAGGACCCTTTTTTATTTGATTTGATCTCTCTCTCATATATAATAACTCAATAATACAGTTTTTTTTTAGGGAAAGAAAACAACTTTGATTAATGAATAATGGAAGAGTTTAAGAAAGTGGGAATAAAAGCAGGAGATATCCTGGAAATAAGGGCTAGTTTAGCGAGCTATCATGTTGCCTTGTCTTTTCGTCCAACTAAAAGCAATCCTTGGAAAAACAGCAGAGATAGAATGAATTTTAGAAAAAGAATCTCCAAGGTAGGAGGGGTCCGAAGCTTCCTTAGAGATCTTAACAATCTGTATCAATAATAATGTCCTCAATTCCCAGACGCAACCCTTCCAAGATAGCAGAGGACTTCCCTGCGAAATCTGCTGGCAGACGCACCCGCTGAGCCATAGAGAAACGATCTTGATGATTCAAATCCTTTCCTTGAAAGAGCAACTGATTTCGAGCAGACCAAATCGACCAAAGAAGGGTGGCAAAACTCTGATGCACTTCCTTCTGTTGGATGGAACGAATTCTAGAGAACCACACCGGGCCTATGGAATCGGTGGAAGACGAAGCGGAAAAGCCTCCCAAAAAAACTGAGTCCATGAACAGTCGCGGAGGGCATGCTCAGAAGTCTCCACCGCCACACCACAACGTCTGCAAAAGGGGTCAATCCCAACTGATTTTGATCCTAGCTCCATCGCCGAATCTCCAAGAAATACCTTCCGTAAGAAGATCACGACCTACCAATAAGCTTCTCCACACAAAGGAAGGATTATGGGCTTTATTGGCAAGGAGGATGTCCGACCGCGGAAAATACCTTGCTTTCAGAGAACGAGCTAAGAGAGAGAAGTCATTGATAAGTAATCTCCAAACCTGCTTAGCCAACAACGCTTGTTAAAGAGATGAAGATCTCTGAACCCAAGACCACCGGAATCTTTAGCAACACACAATTTTTTCCAGCTTCTCCAATGAATACGTCCTTCTTCCTGTTTTTTACCCCAAAAGAAGCTAGAGGCCACACTGTTGAGTCTCTGGCAAATTTGGTCAGGTAAGTCAAAGCAACTCATAAGATAAGTAGGAATAGATTGCAGCACAGATTTAATAAGAACCGCCTTTCCAGCGCCTGAAAGAAAGCGGCGCTTCCAATCTTTAGTCTTTTTCCTAGTGCGATCCACCAGCATTTGGAAGATCTCAGTTTTTGAGCGGCCCACAATACTTGGTATACTAAGATAAGCACCCTGCCTCGCCCCATAAACCACACCAAATAAATTCGCCAACTCCTGAGAAGTGTCCAGAGACAGCCCGCAGCTAAAGGAAACCACCGATTTATCAAGATTCACTTGCTGCCCCGACACTCCTTCATAAAGGCTAAGAATCTCCCTAACCACACCAATATCATTTACATCTGCTCTGCCAAAGATAATACAGTCATCCGCATAAAGAAGATGGCTAACATGAGGGGCAGTGCGACAAAGACGAGCTCGATGTAGCAAATTTTGTGTTTCCGCATGTCTAAGAAGACTTGAAAGAGCTTCAACACAAAACAAGAATAAAAAGGGAGAAAGAGGGTCCCCCTGCCTAAGACCACGGCTAGGCAGAAACTCCTCTCCAGGAAAACCATTCACCAAAACCCGAAAAGAGACAATAGTCACACAACGCATAATCAAATTCACAGCAGAAGAATGAAACCCCAATTTTCTCATTATAGCATCCAGGAAAGACCACTCAACTCTATCATAAGCCTTAGCTATGTCTAATTTAAAAGCAAAAACACCATTCTTTTTAGCTTTATTCATTTTCATCATATGAAAATTTTCAAAAGCCAACAAAACATTATCCGTTATTTGACGACCCGGCACAAAAAGCAGTTTAGCTTTCATTAATGATATATATCAGGGAGAACAGACTTCAAACGATTAGTAATGACCTTGGAAATAATTTTATAGACCACATTACAAAGGCTAATGGGGCGAAAGTCAATGGGAAGTCAATGGGAAGGGAACATTTTTTCTTTTTAGGAATAAGGCAAATAAAAGTGGAATTAAGAGGTTTTGGGCAGACACCATCATTCAGAATAGAGAGCAGATTAGGGACAATATCACACTACACAGACGACCAACAAGAAGAGTAAAAAAGGGCTAGCATACCATCTGGTCCCGGTGTTTTGATCGGATGCATTTGCTTAAGAGCTTGCGCAATCTCCATCCGAGTATAAGGGGCCTTTAACATCCTGTTCATGTCATCGGTGACCACAGGGTCAATAGCTAGCATGGAAAACCGAAGATGGATCCTGGGTACTGCTGGCAGAAAACAGGTCGCGGAAATGATCACGAAAAATACCATCCATCTCTTCAAGCTTGCGAGTTGAAGTACCATCCAGTTTGTGGATTTCACAGATGTAATTCATTTTCTTACGACCCTCAGCCACTTTGTGGAAGAACCCACTGTTACAATCACCTTCATTGAGCCAATCCGCCCGAGAGCGCTGCTTCCACATGATTTCCTCCTTCTTAAGAAGTTTATCGAGCTCATTTTCAATCGCCCTTTGCTCTTCTTTAGAATCAGCATCATGACTCGGATGTTGAAGACGAGCTAACTCCTCCCTGAGCTCGGCCCCTTGCTTGCGAACATGGCCAAACTCCGTCTTTTCCCACAACTTAAGCTCAGGACCCATGGCATCTAACTTGCATTTCACATCATCCACGCTACTGGCAGCGACACCTGAAGCCCATAACTTGTCAAAAACCTCCACACATCTCCTGTCCTTGAGCCACATAGCCTCAAAATAGAAAGGCCTCTTTCGGTGTTGGTAATCTTCCTCGATTCTCTCAAGAGATAGAAGAATCGGACAGTGATCACTTGACTTCCGAGAAAGATGTGAAACTTCGTAACCCGAGTGAACAATGATCCATTCTTCGTTACCAAAGAACGATCCAAACGCTCCAGAATGTGGTCGTCTCCACTTTGGTTATTCATCAATGTGAAAGGGACACCCATAAACCCAAGGTCCACCAGTTTGCACCGGTCGATCACCGTCTGAAACTCCATAAGCCGGGAATCAAACTTCGGGCTACCACCTTTCTTCTCATAGTGAAACATAGTTTCGTTGAAGTCCCCGCCACAAATCCACCGTTCCCCCACAATCGGCAGAAGAGACAATAAGAGATCCCAGCCCCATGTCATTCTATGTTCATCACTTTTACTCCACCCATAAATACTACAGAAATCCCAAGGCAGTCGGCCGCCATCATCCACAGTCACCAAAATATGGTGAAGAGACGAGGATTTGAGGTTAATCATAACATCATTTGACCACAACAAACATAAACCACCTTTGCGACCCCTCGACGAGCAATCACAATCTTCAACCAAGAAATTGTTAAAACCAATTTGTAAAAAAATCGAGGACCATTCATTAGTGAGTAACTTAGTCTCCATCAAGAAAACCAAGTCGGGTTTCTTTTGCTTAATCAACCAAGCAAGCTGACGAACTGTCGACTGGTTCCCAAGCCCTCGATAGTTCCAAACCAAGCTATTCATTGTGCCCGGCGGGATTGCTTCGAAGCAATCTCCGCCGATAGTGCAGTTGAGGGGGTTTGGTCATCAATAGCGGTGTTTTTGAGCCGTTTCTATACTAGCTCTTTAACGTCCTCTTTGATGGGGATGGCGGTTCTCTCATCCTCGCGCGAGAACCATTTTCAAGGAGACCAGAAGTGGAAGAAGGGGCAGGGATAGAAGAGGTTTTGGCTTTTTGGTGGGGGCGGGTAGTACGTGTCCATTTAGTTTTGTTGTGGGAAATTCTGGGTGTATTCTGTGAGGTAGTGGTAACTATTGGGGTCGATATGGAACATTTGGAATTGAGTTGAAGGTTGGTGAGAAGTTCATGGGTAGGAGTATAGGGAGCTGTTCCCAAGAGGGAAGAAAGCGAAGTGGTGGGGTTTGAGGTTTTGGGATTAGTTGGTGGGGTGGGATTTGTAATCTTGGGATTAGCTGGTGGAGTAGGTGGGTGGTGGGAAGGTATGTCAGAGTGTTGTGGCAAGACAAGGTTGGTAGGAGTAGATTGGGGGGTGGGTTTACTGTTGGCTAAGAATTTATGCGGTTCTGTTAGGTCCAGAGGGTCTCGAATAGGTGTATGGGAGGGGGGGGAATACACGTATGGGCTATTTTTAAAACTCCTCAATCAGAGGGATCTCAGATAAAGATCAAAACGAAACTTTACACGCAAACACAGACTCATGTTTTACTGAAAACAGTTTTGACCAAACAAGGTTGACGACTGATACTGAACGCTCTTCAGTAAAGAGTTATCAGTTAAGTTGCTGGAACTTAACTGATGCAAGTAAGGGCTTCAGTCGGGTTTGCTAAAACAGAGATGATAACAATCTTCCTGACTATCAGAAGATAGATCAGTCAAATTGATATCATACGCAGCGGAAATTAAACTTAGTTTCGCAATAGCCTCGGTGGAGCACGTTGTTGGCTTTTAGGTTTCTCTTTGCAATTAATCAGTGTTCAGTTTATCAATTGAAATAACACAAGTAAGAATATAAAACTGAAAGCTGTAAACAACACAGAGACTTTTACGTGGTTCGGAAAAACCCTTTCCTACATCCACGGTTGGTTGATCAGACCAACAATCCACTTCGCAAGTGCTTAACAGGTGCACTGCAAACCAAACCGTATGCTTGCCGGGTGCACACAACCGTACCACTGAAGAAAACCCTTCTTCAGTACCCACGCTTCACTCGCGTCGGATTTCTCTTGCTCAGTACAACCCGTTCTAAGACTTCTCACTCAGAGTCAGAGTACCTTCCTGAACTCCGAATCACTCAAACACTCTTTTGGGGGGGAGGTTTGAACGAGTGCCAACTATACTACAAAGAACAAGTTCCTTGAAGCAAGTTTGACCTTTGGCTTCTGGGTAAACAGAGGTTTGCCTAAGGTCTAAGAGAATATGTGTAATCAGCAGTAACTGATTTTGGCTTTGGAATTCTCTTCTTCGATTCAAGCTTTGGGGAGGTTAAGCTTTAGGCTGAGTAGCAATTTCGGCAGAGCTTCAGCTTATGTTGTTGAATCGGTGAAGGTTGAAGTGATCCTCGAGCGCTATTTGTAGGAGAACTCTTGAATAGATCCGTTGGCGTAGAACGTCATCAAGATTTCTTCCGTTGGAGAGCAATTCGAATTTGGGCTGAGGCTTCAATCGTTGAGGTTCCTTGTCTGGGTGGAAACGACTCTCTTGATGGACGGGAGATGTGACGTCTCTGAAAAGTAACCACCAGATAGGAATGACCTCTGCAGAGATAAGGATATCCTGAGATCTCTGCATTTAATGCGGCTGTACTTTGTGAGTACGTGGCTTTCTCTGAACGTTGGAAGATCAGTCCGAGGAGGAATGTTCAACTAATACTTGACTTTAGTATCAGTCCATTGCGCGCATTAAGTAATCAGTTCCTAACTGATTCTTCAACTAATACTTCAGTTGGTATCTACAGTCTTCAGTCTTCAGTCCTTCGTTCTTCAGTCTTCAGTCTTCAGTCTTAGACACTGCAAGCTAAACTAGAACTGAACTCTAACACTTGAGTTCAAATCAATTCTAGTCTATTACAATTACGACCTATGAATTTTGGTATCATCAAAACAAGGGTTAGGATATTCCACAAGGTTCCCAACAGGTTCTTTGTTGGGATTTGTGGCAGTATCGAGATGGGAGGGAGTTAGTTTAGTAGAAGACATGTTATCCACGGGGCTGGAGGGGTTTTTATTGATTGTGAAGGGTAGTTTTCGCGGAACACTCGAATCAGAGACAATGGAACGAGAAAGGGTTTTGTGGTAATTAGCTGCAGCTTGTTCATTATTGCCAAAAGAGCGAAGCCGTTTGAGCGGAGAAGCTTTCAAAGCCGGGCCGTACATCAGATCTTCGAAGTACTTTCCATTCCCATCCTCCTCGGATTCCATGTCACAGGTTTGAGTTTGATGACCCATGACACCACATCTGTAACAATAGATCGGAAAATTCTCATACTTTAGGGGTATCCATAATTCCTGCCCCTCAAAGTTTATAGTTACTCCCCGAAGAATCGGAGAGGTAATATCAATATTGGCTTTAAAGCGGGCAAAACATCCTATATAATTATCCTCCGTATCAATCGTTTCCATCTCACCAATCTGGATCGCATTGTTTTCCAGGATATTAGGTTGTAGACATTTCATTGGTAGATCGTAGGCTCTTATCCAGAAACTGCATCTGTCAATCTTGATATTAGAGGGTTGTGCGGTATCATCCAGGCTAGTAATAGCAAAAAGGTTTCCATCAAAATGCCAAGGCTGCCTTTGTAGGACCCAATCGCGGTCCTCTCGACTCTCAAAGTTGAAGAGATATAGATTCTTTCTCCATTCGCACGCAACGAATATATGTTGGGTTTTCCAGGATCTCTTCATGATGTCCAGGAGATGAATGCCATTAGGAAGGCATTGACTAACAAGTCTCCCCACCAGGCAATGGGGTGAAGGCGGTTTATTGGATCCAGCCCCATCAGATCCCCTGATATTGATGACTTTCGACTTACGGTAGGTGCGACCCTCTGATCCGCCATCGTACCCAGAATCCCTCGATGATTGTCCTCGCTCCATACCTGTAGTCACAGAGAAAACACAAAAAATGATAGAAAAAACCTTTGCAACTCGGTGGAAGAGCCGCACGGGAGCAAAAACACCACCACAAAACAACAGCAGAGAAGATGGAGGGAGGGGGAGGGGGAGAGAAAGAGGAGAGGAGAGAGATAGCGGACAGAAATGTCGCCAATGGAAAAGGGAAGACCTAGACGCCGGAAACTCAACCAAGAGATGACAAAACCCTAGCGGAGACTAGAGAACGAAAACCCTAAGGAGGTAGGGAACTTGTCTAGTAATTGAATGATCTTAAACTTTCTTTTTTCAGGGTCAATTAGGATGGCTGTAATAAATACTATTACAACACATAATGATTATCAAGTTCTTCCATTTTATATGGTTTTGCATCATCAAAAAGGGGGAAAGTTGTTGGGACACAAAAAGATATCCAACCTCCTGGTTTTGATATCATCAAAACCATTGGAAAAGCTTCTCTTTCCTATATTCATATTATGGACTCAAGTGTTTTGTTTTAGTCCTCACTAATTTTGACTGAAACGGCAAAGACTGAAGATCAGCTGACTGAAGACCGAAGACTGAAGGCAGCTTTATTGAAGCATGTTGAACGAACCACCAAAGGACGCACCCTGACTGAAAGTCACCAGTCACCAGTCAGAGATACTTAAGCAATACATATCATCATCAACAAAAGTCCAAAGCAAGTACTAGTCGACATTCTGCATTGGACTGAAGTAAAGAGTATCGAATACGCCACATTAAATGCTCGAGTACAACAACATTAAATGCCGAAGATTTGAAGATCATCCTTGCAACTACCAGAGCTTATCTTTTAGTGTTAAAGAGTGCCATACTCCGAGGACAAGACAATTCAAGTATTTGCTACAAGGAGTATCTGAAGATTGCCACCTCAGCCTAAGAAGTGACATCCTCTCACAACGACATAAATCCTGAAGATCATCTCTCCAACGGATCTATTCAAGACTTCGCCTATAAATAGCGCTTGAGGAACGCCGGCAACCTTCACCGATTCTAAGACATACGCTGAAGCTCTGTCAAATTCTTGAGCCAACACTTACATAGATAGAATTTCGAATCGAAGAAGAGAGTACTTAATTGTTGTAAAATCAGTTTAGCTGATTAATTACCTAAACTCTCTTAGAAAACTAGGCATTTCTTGTTTTATCATTAGCCTAGAATAGATTACTTGAGAGCCTATTCTCAGTAGTCTTAGTTGGAAGAGTCCAAACCCTTTTCAATCGAGCGAAAATAGTGTTTGAGTGGTTGTTTAGTACCATGTAAACTAAACATATAGGTTCATTGGCACCCGGTAAGCCAAGCGGGAGTTCAGATCAGAGTTCTGACTCCAGAGATTTTAGTGAGACGCTGATAAGGCACAAGTGTGTCAAGGCTTGCTAAGAGTGAGCGAGAAATCCAACTCAGAGTGGTGTTGGTAGGTTTGTTATGAACCTATATGCATTAGCCTATAGTGTTTGTCAGATTAATCATCTGGCCGTGGAGTAGGAATGTTATTTCCGAACCACGTAAAAATCCTTGTGTTCTTTATTTGTTTTCAGTTATTCCTTTATCTGTGCTAAAACTATTTTCAACTAAACCGGCTTAACTGAAAAGTGTAACTAAGGATTTCACAAGTGACAAACCTTTTCTAAAGGCTATTCGCACTAAGTTTAAATTCCGCTACTGAGTTATTGGTTTAACTTATCATACATCAGTTAGATCGATAACTCTACTCTGTTTACAAACTCTAGACTGAAGCCTTAAGTGGATATCAGTTAAAGCCCAGTGCTCAATTGATATCATATTACTGAAGTCATTTCAGTATCAGTCTACAACCATTTTCTAACTGAAACTTGGTTAGTTTATTTTGTCTTGCGAAAAATAGCCTACATGTGTATCCCATACCACTGTTCAGTCAACCCTTCGGGACCCCAACAGATCATCCTCATCTAGCTAGGGCATATACTTTATTAGGTGGAAAAGAGTAGCAGTTCTGGAATTCAACAAGAACTCGATCATAGGTCATATTATCTATGGTTTCTTCTATTTCCACATAATTATATCCATCATAAAATAATTCACCGGTGTCATTATCTTTCTTCCAAAAACCCCAAAAGCTAAAAACAAAGTTAACAACAAGGGGCATGCTGGACACAGAAACAGAGAAAACAAAAAAAATTATCAAATTGTTGTTCATGCTCATTCGAAAAGTTGAAAAAAAATCAAATCGGAGGGAATTTTCATGTTATGTAAAAACCATTATTCAAGCTTCAAATATGATGAATACTAACCTTATTGCGCGCGTATTTAGTCACTCACTTCGTCGTTGCACTTGTTCTTCTTGTTCATCGTCTTCGTAGATTTCTCCAAGCTTCTTCTTCAATGGTTTTTGCAGAATGGTAAAGGTTTGGAATGGCACGAATGTTGGAATACTTGTTCGGTGAGAATACCCGCGTGAATGCAAAAGGTGGGCCCCACTATTTTAATTAAAAAATAAATGTTGAGTGACGGAGGAAAACACCATTTGGTCAAAAGGGTTTAATTGAGCTATTTTGGGGCCTATTTGCACACATATTGAGTAAGGGGAGCTATACGCTATAGGAGCTACCACTACAAGGGTACATCTGCACATTTTCCCTTTTTTTTTTTTTTTTTTTTTTATAGAAATTGATCAAGGATAGTGGTACATATCAAAATGAAAAACACATTACATATAGTGAAAAAGAGATGAGTATATAATAAATATGGTAAATTTATGAATTTGAAGTCTCTAAAGAAACCAATGTAATGGAGGTCAAATTAATGAATATTGAAACCAATTTAAATTTTATGAAAACTCAACATTATCAAATATAAATTGTATGTACTAATCTCACGTAAATAATTAAATCAGACCAATTTTTTCATGTAGTAAAATATTATATGAGAAATTTAGCTACACTCATTATTTCTATATAATTTGAAAATAAGATATGATTCATTAAGTTTAATTTTATAACATTGGTTCTAAAAAAATATATCATTGAATAATAATGTTTCATTATTTTAGTTACATTTCAATTTTATTACAATGATGATAACAATAATTCTATCAGTGAATCGTGAGTGGATACGTGCCGAGTAACTTGAATAAAAATGTTAGCAATTATTTTATATATATTTAAATTTTAATTTACAATGTTCACGAATAACAATTTTTATTAGTGGGTCAGCGGAAAAAAGATGTTAAACATAAGACATATGTCATCTATATATATATATAAAAGCAAAATAAACTCTATCCTACGTGGCGGCATATAATTACTCTATTTCAATTTTTCTCAATTCTCATTCATTCTTATATTTTTCAATATCTCTAATCAATCTCCACCTCTAATCAAACTCCATCTATTAAAAAATTTATAAAAATCAATACTCCCTCCGTCCCTAAAATAACTTCCTCTTTTTCCATTTTGGGACGTCCCCCAAATAACTTCCTCTTTCTTTCTTTCCATTTTTGGATACCTACCCCACCACTAATAATACTTTATTTATTCTTACTTTTCACTTTTCACCACTCCCAATACTAATTATAACACTTTTCACAACTTCCAAAAATAATTATATCATTTTTTCTCCACTATCAATACATTTTACAACTTTTCATTAAAACCCGTGCCGTCCCCAAAGAGGAAGCCATTTCAGGGACGGAGGGAGTAATATATAAATCTATAAAATCAATCAATAGTATCACTTATATAATATATGTAAGTTACTCCAACGAATATAACATTAATATGCATTTTTTGAGTTTCAAGTTGTACAATTAATAACAATATAATGCTCCAACAAATTTTACATTAATATGAAGAATATATACATCAACTTATTCCAATGAATTTTAGATTCATATGCAGATCATATACATCAAAATACTGATTAGTTAACATCTGAGTTTCAATTACGTATCCCAAATTTAATTATTTTTTTCAATAATCATTCATTCTTTTATTTTTAAAAAATTTTAATTAATTTTCAGTAAAAATAATTTATGAATATGTCTAAGATTTATAGTTTATAGTTTTGATTTAGATATTACATTGTTCTAATGACTTTTTTTAATGGATTTGCAGTTCACAGATGATCAAATAATAGCATTGGTTGAAATTGAGAAGTTGCTTATTGCTAATTTCACCAGTTTAACCAATTTTCCTGGCATGTCGTTATCAAACGGAACTTTCATATCCGATTCAGACAATCTACTGATACTAGAAGAGATGTCTTACAAGATGGAAGAAATGAAAAAAAGGCAACGTTAAACTCTATCCTACGTGGCGGCATATAATTACTCTATTTCAATTTTTCTCAATTCTCATTCATTCTTATATTTTTCAATATCTCTAATCAATCTCCACCTCTAATCAAACTCCATCTATTAAAAAATTTATAAAAATCAATAATATATAAATCTATAAAATCAATCAATAGTATCACTTATATAATATATGTAAGTTACTCCAACGAATATAACATTAATATGCATTTTTTGAGTTTCAAGTTGTACAATTAATAACAATATAATGCTCCAACAAATTTTACATTAATATGAAGAATATATACATCAACTTATTCCAACGAATTTTAGATTCATATGCAGATCATATACATCAAAATACTGATTAGTTAACATCTGAGTTTCAATTACGTATCCCAAATTTAATTATTTTTTTCAATAATCATTCATTCTTTTATTTTTAAAAAATTTTAATTAATTTTCAGTAAAAATAATTTATGAATATGTCTAAGATTTATAGTTTATAGTTTTGATTTAGATATTACATTGTTCTAATGACTTTTTTTAATGGATTTGCAGTTCACAGATGATCAAATAATAACATTGGTTGAAATTGAGAAGTTGCTTATTGCTAATTTCACCAGTTTAACCAATTTTCCTGGCATGTCGTTATCAAACGGAACTTTCATATCCGATTCAGACAATCTACTGATACTAGAAGAGATGTCTTACAAGATGGAAGAAATGAAAAAAAGGCAACGTTAAACTATATGTCTATCTCTTTGACAGATGAGCAAAGAATGATATATGAAAAAACATGGAAGAAATGAAAGAAGACAACACGTTAAACTATATATATATGTCTATATCCCTCTTTGATAGATGAGCAAATAATGATTTATGAAAAAAATAATGGCCGTAGTTGATAGTGGTGTAGGGAGGATTTTTCTTTCTATATGGATATAGCATCATTATTGTTGTCTAGGGCAGTATTACACACTCTAAATTCGGTATACCATTAGATTGCCACAAAGTATAATTTTTTATAGCTATTAATTTTGAAAATTAAAAAATGCAACTTTAATTTGTTTTTAGTTCGTCCTCCATTTTAGAAAATAGAAAAAAAATATTAAAATATAAAAATTAATAATTGTCTTTATGTATGTATGTATGTATGTATGTATATGGTCAGAAACATCTGAGTTTCAATTACATATCCCAAGTTTAATTTTTTTTTCAATAATCATTCATTTTTTTTAAAAAAAATTTAATTAATTTTTAATAAAAATAATTTATGATTATGTCTACGATTTATAGTTTATAGTTTTGATTTGGATATTACATTGTTCTAATAACTTTTTCTTTAACAGATTTGTAGTTCACAGATGATCAAATAAAAAACTTAGCATTGGTTGAAATTGAGAAGTTGCTTCTAATTTCACCAGTTTAACCAATTTTCCTATCAAACGAAACTGTCATATCTGATTAAGAGAATCTATTGATATTAGAAGAGATGTTTTACAATATGAAAGAAATGAAAAAAGACAACGTTAAACTATATGTCTATATCCCTCTTTGACAGAGAAGCAAATAATGATTTATGAAAAAATAATGGTCGTGGTTCATAGTGGTGTAGGGAGGATTTTTCTTTCTATATGGATATGGTGGTATAGGAAAGACATATATTTGGAACACCTTATACTCGATCATACGTAGGAAGGGTAGTACTCCAGGTAGCTTCGAGTGGTATAACATCAATAATGTTGTCTAGGGGCAGTACTACACGCTCTAGATTCGGTATACCATTAGATTGCCACAAAGTGTAATTTTTTATAGCTATTAATTTTGAAAATTAAAAAAATGCAAGTTTATTTTGTTTTGAGTTCATCCTCCATTTTAGAAAATAGAAAAAAAGTATTAAAATATAAAAATTACTAATTGTCTTTATGTATGTATGTATGTATTTATATGGCCAGAATGGTTGGTCTAATATATTTTTCTCATTAGCTAAAATTCGTTATTTTGCTACTTAAGTTTTGATTAATTGTCTTCCTCTGTACAGAAAAATGAATGAGTACACATTTGGTAAAAGTACATTTTGATTTCAAATATACATGTTACATATAATAATTTTCTCATAAGAAATAGGCAAATGCTTCTGGTTCGAATATAGAAGAAACCAAAGAATTTGCGGAATGAATACTTAAAATAGGTGACTGTACTGTCAGCCAAAGTCTTGGTGATGGAGAATCTGTTGTGACATTATCATAATACATTCTTATACGTGATGCAACAAATCATATTGCAGCTATAGTGGAAAACACATATCGTGCATTTGACCTATAAATGCTTAAGAATAGAGCTATCTTGGCCCCCGCCAATGAGATGGTTGATACGATAAATGATGACGTCATATCTTTAATGTCTATCAAAGAAAGGGTTTGTCTAAGTTCAAACAACATTCGCAAAGAAGATGGACAAGTGGACCTCGATGAACAGGTATTCTCGGATGAATATCTAAACACGATCAAGTGTTCACGATTGTTGAGTCATGAAATTAAGAGGGATGCATAATCATGCTTTTTAGAAATATTGATACATCTAATGAGCTTTGCAATGACACTAGACTAATAGTAACTAAACTTGGGGAACGCGTAATTGAAGACAAATTCATTTCAGGAAAAAATGCGGGTAAATAGTTTCCTATAGCTGGAATGATCATAAGTCCATCAGATTTCACTAAATTTTCAATTCGATTTTAGAGAAGATAATTCTCTGTGAGTGTTTGTTTTATTATGAAAATAAATAAAAATTAGGGACAATCTCTTTCAAATGTAGGATTATATCTACCGAAATCTGTTTTTAGTCATGGACAACCCTACATGTCAAATTTAATAATTTATTCAAACTTTGATAGTTTAAGTCATTAAAGATTTTATTTAATTTATTTATTTTTCTTATTTTTTTCAGTTATTGGTTCCAGCTACAGGCATCTAATTTAGGTACGTTTCAAATAATTGTTACAATTTCTCTTTTAATATCTTGTGGGTTGAAACTATGTTTACATATAAATTTCATAAAGACATTTAAATTAGATCAATTCCAAATAAATATTACAGCCTTTTACTTTAAAATAATTTTATTAAATTCTCTGTTTTAGTAAAAAAATATAATATTAAATAATTTTATAAATTTATATTTTAATAGATCCCGTCGAAATTCGACGGGTCATTTACTAGTTCACTATTAAAATAAAATATAAATGGTTTCAATAAATTTAAATTATGTGCTACTATAAAATTACATAATTAATTATTCTACAAAAAAAAAAATCAAACACACAAAAAGAAATGCAAAGCAACATATTAAAAAACTCTTATCGTGATCTTTAATTAGAGAAACATATCGAATATCTTGTCATATTCGAAACTACACAATAGTTGGATGAAAGAAAAAGAAAAGATACACATAAAGGGAAAAAAATCTATAAAAAACTGAAAAATATTATATAGATATAGATTTATATTCCATAGATATAAATTTATATTGCATATAATTTTTTATTAATGAAAAATATTCAATACATATCTCAATTTAAAAATCATGATAAATCTTTAATTTGATATAAAAATTATCAAAAATAAATTTTAAATAAATAAGATATGATTATTTCAAAATATATATTATATCTGCTTTTTTCTCAATCCTCCCTCTTTTCTCTCCCATCTTACCTCACATTTACGGTTATTTATCTTCTCTCTCATCTCCTCTTTCCTTTTTTCCTATTTATTCTCATTTTCATAACTACTTTTATTGCTCTTCTTTTCTCTTTCCGCTCTAATATTAGTAATTGGTAGAATGCCACAAAAAGATGCTACACATCTTGACCCTTTCCTATTTTTTTCTTCTTAGCCCTCAGAAACATATTGGGTATGGAGATCGAAAGCAATAGTCAGCAATCTCTCCATCTTCCGGAAGAAATCATTGGAGAAATACTGCCAAGACTGCCGGTGAAATCACTGTTGAGATTCAGGTGCGTTTCCAAATCATGGGGCTCTTTAATTGGCAGCGAAAGATTCATAAAAAAACACCACCAAAATTCGATGAAAAACCCCTCTTTCACCCAACAAAGGTTCAATGTAGAGGCGAATTTGTTTGAATGGCCTGAGCAATGTTCTCTGCTGTCGGTTTTGAGCGGACCAATAAATACTATCCCTTTTTCTCCTTTAGCTTATCCAACGAATACTACATTATGGCCTCGTTTAGTTTATCCAAGGATTACATTGTCGATGGGATATGACATTGTGGGGAGCTGTAATGGGCTTCTCTGCATTGTCAGTATTGACAATGTATTTCACTTGTGGAACCCATCCACTAGAATATCCAAGAAACTGCCAGAAATTTCAATTGTTTATTATCTCGACGATTTTGATAATTTCGGATTCGGTTGGGTTGAATCGAGTGATGAGTACAAGGTGTTTGTGAATGTGGTTGAATATAACTCCAGCGTTGGTGAAATTTATAGTACCAGGACAAAATCATGGAAAACAATTGAGCTCTGCCCATATTTCCTTCCATTTAGCAAGGGGGGGCTGTTTGGAGGTGGGAAGCTTTACTGGATGTACGAGGATGATCAAGTTATTATTTTCTTGGACTTGAAGAGTGAGGTGTTTGGAAGGATTGAGATTCCCTTTGATCAAGAGATGTATGGAGAGATTGATCAAGAGAAGGACGACATTGACCTGGGTGTGCTTGGTGGTTTCGTTTGTCTGCTATGTTTTAATTATCAAATTAGATGCTATCAAGTTTGGGTTATGAAGGAGTCTTGGGAGAAAGTGGTGACTCTTTCTCATCTTCTTGAGCTTCTTCAACCACCATTGGTGAAAGGTTTAAATGGAGAGATTTTGGTAAATTGTGGATCCATTGTGGTGGTCTATGATTGTCGGGATAATGTGTTCCGCAACCTCAAGTATTGTTCCTGTTGTGAGGATACTGGGTTCAGCAGCCACGAGGATTGTGTCGATTCAACTTCACATGATGTCTATGTTGAAAGTTTAGTCTCGCCAGAAGATTTATGAAACAAGTCTTAGAACATGATTGTGACTGGTTTCATAGCTTTTTTGATGATAGGTGTTTTATTTCGATGCTTTATATATATAAATATATATTTTGATCTTGTAGATCCTAGTCCTCCCTTAGTACTGTAGACCCTTGTATTTATTTATAATGTTAAATAAAAATATTTATTTATGAATTGTGTTAGATAAATCCAGAATATTATTCATGGTTTATCTGAGTAGAACATGCTTGTTATATATAGTTAATATTCTGGATTTCTTATGGTTTATCATAGATTGTGTTTCCTCTGGAATTTTACACTGGTGCATTTGAATAATATTCTGAATAGAACATGCTTGTTATAGTAAATGTCATGAAGTAAATGATTGATGGAATTAGATACTCGTATTCTTGTTTGTTTTCATTAACTTGAGTTTCATATGTATCTATTGCCTACTTTTGATTACCTTTTATTTTATGGAAGAGTTATTGTATCCAATGTTTATTTTGATAGGAGAAGAGGGGAAAGGATTGTAGGTGGGGGTGATAGATTCTCATAGTATGTAGTTCAATTTTGAATATAGAATTCCACTATTACAACTTTTATTAGCTTCCCAAAGTTTTAAGTTTGAATGCAGGAAAAGAGAGGTTTCGTTCTGCTAATACTCTTGCTTGCTTATGATTTGTTTTAAGTCTATGATTTGTTTACTGGTGTGCCAGATAATGAAATTGGAGAATGAGTGTTTTCCTTGTCCCACCAACATTTTACTTACTCATCAAGTTGTTGCCATCACAACAAAAAAGAGCAACATCTTATCCAGACGTAGCATCTTGACGAATGTTAACAAACTTAGGTTGCCAGCTCAGAGACATACGCTACCTTTCTCAACATTGATCAGATTGTTTCTGTAATTTCATATTATGTGTGTTATTAAGCCCCAGCAGAGGACTCTTGCTGCGACATATGCTTCCGGTACACATGCTCCAGAAACTAGTGGAGGATCATCTGTTGCATCTTCTGAAACTAGTCTTAGAAGGGCTTGTGAGTGATAGCTATGTGAAGGATGTTGCTAACGTAGTTCCAGTTGGGCAAGTAAAGTCTTATTTACTATGAATAAAAGTCTTGTTTATTCTTATGAAAAGTCATTTGTTATTAATATTTTAACTCTTTTGAAAAATCTTACTATGAACAGAAGTCTTATTTGCTATTAGAAAAGCTTTTATTTCCTATTAAGTCATATTTACTATTAATATTTCACTTTTTGGTCCGTTCATAAAAAATTTGCCACAATTTCCTTTTTGATCCATCTACAAAAAATCAGTCATTTTCATTTATAGTAGTATGGTCCACACAAACTATACTCACCAATGTGGTAATTTTTTATGGCCAGAGGGAGTATTTGGTATGTACAAAAATTTCTGCATAACTCAATTTTTGGTATGTCTCCAAATTTATGCATACTTCTATTTTTGGACATTATCCACACATAATTTTTACAATTTTATCCTTCTAACTTACACTATTTACTCACAATCTACTTAATAATACTCTCAATGTGGGACTCATTCTCCAC
The DNA here is from genome assembly GCF_028751815.1 of Salvia miltiorrhiza. Lineage (NCBI taxonomy): Eukaryota > Viridiplantae > Streptophyta > Magnoliopsida > Lamiales > Lamiaceae > Salvia > Salvia miltiorrhiza. Next base: position 8,353,029 of record NC_080389.1, read on the forward strand.
AATTAATACATCAATCAAATTTTTATTAAAACTCATGTCGTGGTCAATTATATATATTTATAAGGGACGGACGGAGTATTTGATACAAATAAAAGTCTTCTTTAAAACTAAGAGGGTGTTTGGCTAAGCTTATTTCAAAGAGCTTATAAGCTCTTGGAGCTTATAAGCTCTTGGAGCTTATAAGATGTAATTTTTAAGAGCTTATAAGTTGTCAAAGTGTTTGGATAATTGAGCTTATAAGCTAGAGAGAGAATGTTTTTGCTAGAAAGAGAATTTTTTTGCTAGAGAGAGAAAATATTTTTTTAGAGAAAGAAAATTGAAGAAAAATAAACTTGAATGATATATGATAAAAATAATAAATTATAGTTGAAAAATATTTGTAAAAAGATTGTTGCATATGAGATTATAAAAAAATAAGTTGAGGTAGAGGAACTTAAGCTTATAAGCTCAGCTGATTTGAGGAGCTTATAAGGTCAACCAAAGACCCTCTAAGGGCATGTTTGTTTGCCAGGAAAGTAATGTGAATTGAGATTGTTATTCCCAGGAAAATGATTCCGTGGAAAATGAATCCTAATAGATTCATTTTCCAGTGTTTGGAAATACCAAAAATTTATTAGTATTCTGGATTTGTATCATTAAATAAATATAATTAATCAATATATATAAGAATTAAATTATAATTTAATCTTTATAATAAATTTCTCTATAATTTTTTTAGTAACAACAAAGTACATTATTAAGGTTAATTATATGATTTATAATTCTAAAATTAAATTCAAATTTTCTTACATAATAATAATAATAATAATAATAATAATAATAATAATAATAATAATAATAATAATAATAATAATAATAATAATGTACATAAAGTATGATTTTTGTAGTTTTAAAAAATTAAATTAAGATTTTCTTAATAAAGTATGATCATAGTTCTAAGAATTAAATTATAATTTGCTTAAAATATTATTATTATTATTATTATTATTATTATTATTATTATTATTATTATTAATTTGATTCATAGTTATGAGAATTAAATTATTATTTGCTTAAAATAAATTATGAACTAATTAATCAATTAAATGATGATGATAATAATAATAATAATAATAATAATAATAATAATAATAATAATAATAATAATAATAATAATAATAATAATAATAATATAAAGTTGATACATAGTTACGAGAATTACATTATAATTTGTTTAAAATAAATTATGAACTAATTAAATAATAATAATAATAATAATAATAATAATAATAATAATAATAATAATAATAATAATAATATAAAGTTGATACATAGTTACGATAATTACATTATAATTTGCTTAAAATAAATTATGAACTAATTAAATAATAATAATAATAATAATAATAATAATAATAATAATAATAATAATAATAATAATAATAATAATAATAATAATAATAATAATAATAATAATAATAATAATAATAGAAACATTAAATTCCAACTAAATAAAAAATATAATTTACATTTTATTATAAAATAATACAAATAAATAAGAATCCTGAGAATGAGGAAAAAGAATACCTAAGAAAAGCTAGGAAATAAGAATCCTGGAAAGTTGCACTATTTTCCTTGTTTTCAGGATTCTTATTACTTTCCTTGACTCATAAAAATTTAACCAAACACAGGAATTTAATATTTTGAAATCAGTTACTTTCCCAGGCCAGAATCCGTGCCAAACAAACATGCCCTAAGTGTTACTGTAAGATGAAGTAATTTTCCGCTCTTACTCTTATGACAAGTCATATTTGATTTGAAAAGAAGTCATATCTACTCTCATGAAAAGTCATATTTGTTATTAAGGTTTTAACTTTTATGACTTGTGACTTTTTATATATAATAGTTAATACGAATTTTTGCCATATTAAATATGAATTTTTATAAGAGCAAGCATATATAATAACTTAATAGAATTTTTGACTTTTTCAAATAGAAAATATGACATTTTATAATAACAAGCACATTGAATTACTTAATAAGAAATATCACTTTTAAGATGGATATATTGTTTATTTGTTTATCGCGTCAAGATTTCCTACTAAAACATAGAATAGAAAAAATCAGTGTTTTTGGTCGCTTATTTGTTTTGGCTATAACTATAATCACCAAGGTGTCAAATAAGTAAGGCAATGAAATCATGGCTCTCTTTAATTGTTAGCAAACGCTTCATCAAAACTCAGCATCAAACTTCAATAACAAACCCATCTTTCCCACAACAAATGGTCATTATACAGAAGGAAATGTTTGAGGAAAATAGTCACCGATGGCTAACGTCGGCGCAGAAGGCGGCGAGGTGGACGGAGAGGGCCGCGGCGAGCTTGGCGAAGAAGAAATTGTGAAATTTGCATATTATATGTGGTGGGTCCCACGCCATATGTAATAAAAAAATGAGAAGATAATGGCGTTTAACGGCATTTAGGGAGAGAGTTAATTTTTCCAAAATTGGGATCTCAGGGGCTTGATTGATCCAATGTTCAGTATAGGAGGCTAAATACCATAGGGGTGTCAATAGGGGCTTAATTGCTACTTTTCCAATGATTCAATAATAAGTTCATATTTTAATTAATAAGTTATCATAGTATTCATAATTGTAATATTTTAAAAATTATTAATTTATAATGTTCACATGACATATAGAGAGAGGAGTTCTCTAAAAAAATTATTATTTTATTAAAACTGATGATTTTTTGAATTGACCCAAGTTGGTACATAAGAAATTTATTACTAGTTTATTGGCTATTAATTTATTGAGTATTATTTTAAAGAGAAACTTTGAAAATGACCACTTTAGAACAATAAAAATAAAATTATCCACTACAATAAAAAACTTTAATTTTTTTTTTTGTCTTTATCTTCATGTTTCTCCACTGCTCACACCGACCTCATTAATTCAATTAACAATGCAGAGGTCACTCATCAACTTGAAGCCTTTTTAGCCAATCCATAATAAGCCTTTATAGAAAGTGTAAACACAAATTTTAATTGTATTCAATTTAATGAAATACAAAAATGCGTACAAATCCAAAATATATGGATTGAGATAAATTTATTACGGGTTGCAAATCTCTATTTGATCCTCTGATTATCCTCTTCGAAGTTTCTTGAAATCTTTGGAGGGAAGTACGCCTTCTTGATCTCCTTTGATTTGTATTTGACTTGAACTTGAATTTGAATTTGATGACGTCAATCCAGAGGGCTTCCACCTTATTTCTGAATTAAACGTTGACTTTGATGAATTTGATGAAGAACTCGTTGACTTCCTTGTAAAACGCTACCTTATTTCTGAATTAAACGTTGACTTTGATGAATTTGATGAAGAACTCGTTGACTTCTTTGTAGAACGCCTTGATTGTTGGAGATGAATTTGATGAAGAACTCGTTGACTTCCTTGTAGAACGCCTTGATTGTTGGAGATGAATTTGATGAAGAACTCGTTGACTTCCTTGTAGAACGTCTTGTAGAACGTCTTGATTGTTGGAGATACTTTGTTATAGTGAATTACTCATTCAATGCTTGAGCACTCAAATGATTCGTGTTCCCTTTGACTCCACAAATGACCCATATTTATAGGTGAAGAATGAAGTGGGCTGGTGGGCTTTAGGCCCTCATATTGGGCTTTTAGGGCTGAGGTGGCGCGATTTAATTGGCTCCTCAAGATTCATATTTATCTACATAATTAATATTTTATGTAGATTTTCCACATGTCAATTTCTGATTGGTCAATAAATCCACACAATCAAATATTAATTATATATTTATTTAATCTCGGAATTATATTTAATTTAATTTCAAAATATAAAATAAAATATATAATTTCATATTTAATTTGTAATTTCCACATGGCAGGATTTAATAGGCTATAAATTTAATTGTCTACAGAAAAGCATAAATCTACTAATTTTCCCAATCTTTATACACTACAAGATTAATGAAATTAAAATACAAATTCGAAATATTTACAAGCTTCGAAACTTTCTGAGATCAACTCTCACTATCAATTTGCCACTACTCAAATCCTCTAAAAATAGGAGCACATCAATTTGATACAGAAATCACAAATTGCGAAGGTACGCCCACTGTTTTATGGCAAAGCATCAATTTATGGCAGAACATCCACTCAAAATCTCCAAATGATAGAAATACATCCATTTGTGTACTGCTTCATGTTTCTCCACAGCTCACCGACCTCATTAATTCAATTAACAATGCAGAGGTTACTCATATGCTGAAATAGAAATTTTATTAAAAATGAAAAAAGAGAAATAAGAGAAAAAACAAAAACAAGTGAAAGCACCAGCAAGAGATCACGGGTAACCGAAAAACGGCCAAAACTAAGAGAACATTCTTAGAGGATCTTCCTTGTCAAAAGAATCTTCGTCGTCCAACATATCTCCCCATTTTTTCTTTTTTGTAGAGACCACGACCGACATAGATCGGGCTGCGTCGGAAGATGAGTGAATCACAAAATTTTGCAGAATCGCTCATCCAGACTGAGCATGCTGCACTTTATTCAAGAACTCCACCGGTGAAAGAGTGTCAAGAACGGCACCAGCAGCACGACCTGCTGCTTTTTGGAAATTCGAAGACATATCATCCTTGATTGTACGCCGAGGCCGGTGCTTGATAGAGGAATCAGAAACTCTCCCCTTCTTGGTAGCCCCTTTCGGACGCCCTCGACCGCGAGATATGGGGGATCCTCCATCGTCGCCTTTCTTGGCGTCACAATCAAAGCCAGATCTGTGTTGCTACCATGCGTCGGGGTGATAACAATCTGTGTATCAGAAACAGTTGTATTATCTGTCGGTTGTCTGGTACCAACCAACTGGTCTGCCCTGTCATCAGGGACATCCTCAGCATCCACACGCCCACGTTTCTGAACCATATCCTCTCCAGCTCCAAAACCCATCTCCTCACCAACTTCTGTGACGTCCAAGGCTGCGAAAGAGTTCAATTGAGGGACTCCTTTACTGCGTTGTGACTTTCCCTCATCCCTTTCCACCATCTCAAAATGTGTATTGTACTTCGTCGCCGTAGTCTCATGAGGGATCGGAATTTCACCCTCGTCCAAGTGAGGGTTGCTATGCCTCGGTTCTTCTGACGCCAGTTCGGTTTCTGCACCCGATGGTTCTTGACCTCCTTGAAGCCCTCAACGGCCGCGGTATCCTTGCGATCCACCTCAGTGTCCTCATTAGCATTTCTCCTGCAAGAGTTAGTAGAATGGCCAGTAACAAGACATGTATTGCAGTAATACGGAAGATCCTCGTATCCAAATTCCAAAGTGAAGTATTGAGCACCACATTTGACATCTAAAAAATCAGCCACTGGACTAGAAATGTCCATTTCAATAAGCACACGAGAAAAGTGCCCAACTCAAGCTGTGGCCGATATCCCATCGATCTTGATCGACGCCCCGACATGTCTCGCGATCCCCGCAATAACTTCCGGATGCCAAAGTTCATGAGGAAGATGAAAGATACGCAACCAAACTTGTGCTAGGGAAGTCGAAGCTTTGTAAGGATCGAAGAAAGGCTGCCACGCTTGAATCCAAAGATGATCGGAACTAAGCCGCTAAACCGGTTTTAAAGCGGCGGCGGAGGAATCAGAGGCCGAGGAAAACTGCAAAGTGAAGCACCCTTTTCCGAGAGGTGCGATGTGCCAGGGTTTCTTAATCTTCCAAAGTTTGGTGAGCTCCACCTGTAGGTCATTGGCAAACCTAGGGTTATCCCCTTTGTGCAGGAGCAACCGACCATGCAAAGCATGGGTGAATTTCTTTAGTTGACGTTGATGGAAATCCGGCGAAAGGATCAACGTAGGTTTACCATCAATCAACGATGCCTTGAGGACTGAATAATCATGAGCAAGCACATCGGCGGGGTGATCTGCTTTACGCCGGAGAGTGGAGGCGTAGGAAGCCTTGATGAGAGGCGGTTTGTTCGGCTCAGGCGCCAGTATGCGCTGTTCAGAGGAACCCAACACGGTGCCGGAGGTAGTGACCATCGAAGCCGCCGCATCTGAAGATTGCGCAGAAACCCTAGAAGGTATCATAGGCGACGTAGAAGCCCTAGCCGCCATGGGCCCCGCCGCACAGACGGACAAAGCATTCCCCAGGAAGAGTATGGAGTTATTAGCAATTGCAGTCGTCATCCCAAAGAGAGGCATGTTCGTGGTGACTGCAAGCGCAGCCGAGTCAGGAACGGCCTGGGCGCTGTAAGAGGCCTCCGAGAATCGAACGAAAACGGCGACAGTCGCCATGAAGAGGCCGTCCTAGTGAAGAAGACTGGGCAGCGTAACAGAGGGCGGGCTATGTTACGCAGCCGCGGCAGCTGCCGCGTGAAGGAGGGGAAAAACCCTAGAACTCATGAATCTCCTATTAATGATATTTTTTCATGCAGAGGTTACTCATCAACTTGAAGACTTTTTAGCCAATCAATAATTAGACTCTTATTTTGTTTAATTGTTGCTTCATGTATCTCCACCGCTCATCGACCTCACCAATTCAATTAATAATGCATAGGTTACTCATCAACTCGAAGCCTTGGAGCCAATATATAACAAGTGCTCATAAGGTTCAAGTAGAGGAATGGAAGGGAATAGAATCAAATAAAGGATCGGTAACAATAAAACCATTATTATTTTTATTGAGTGTTTGGTTTAACAATAGAAAAGAATCATTAGTAAGGGATTCCCTTTATTTTGTTTCCCCTCTATCTTGAGGGGTAACAAATTGGGTGATTGAGTTACCCTCAAGTAAGGGCAATATATAGCTAACTCACTACCCTAACCAAACAACAAGTAATGGATTCAATTAATTTAATCCTTTTGAAACCTCTAAAAATACTCAACCAAACGTGGGCTAAGACTCATATAAAGCCTAAACAAACTAAATTGCTGAAAGCACGATTGCGAATTCAAGTTCTCTGGTTAAGAATTTGATTTCTTTTCCGACAAAGGACATAAAAGTTCATAAAAATTGTACTATTATAATTTGGGGACATCAGTTTTAATTATTAGTTGAGAGGCTACAAAAAGTGCAGTTGGACACCGACAGAATGACCGATGAACACACGTTCATCAGTGATTACCAACGAAAAAGTGATGTATCTTATTTATTTTTATTTTTATTTTTGCCAACTGACGTGTCCGTCGGTAATGTTAATGTTAACTACATACATCCAATATATGTTTATCTTCCTTGTTACATTCTCTCTTATTCATCTTTGTTTGTCATAGTAATGTTTAATTGTTTGTTAATAGTATTAAAAAGCCATCATGAAGCAGAAAAAAACTCTCCACCCACAAAGAGAAACAAAAACTTCTCGAAAACTAAATAAAGAAGATAACTCCATGAAATCCAATTTAACTATTTAATGGAAAATTTGCAGTGACAATTATTGTGCTCGGGGCCTATCCCATCTCCATTGTTCCCTCCTAATACTATCGAAATCGATGTTAGAGCCATCAAGAAACTTAGGCAGAATCGAAATCAGTAGGCAGAGAGAGTCATCACGATAGAATCACTACATAGAAATGGATTTTGATTATTTGTGAAATGAATTATGATCTATTTGTTTTGGAATTTGGAAATAGAAAATTTTGGGAAAATGAATTCATATCAAGTCTGACCAGAAAGAAAACGATGGGGGCTATAAAATATACTCCCTCTGTCCTGGCCAAGACGATACATTTGCTTTTCGGCACGAGATTTAAGGAGTTGTAGATTAGTGTTTTAAGTGTGTAATAATAAAGTGATAAAGTAGGAAAGAGAAGGTAATAAAGTGATAAAGTAGGAGAGAGAAGGTAATAAGAGAATACTTAATTAGTGTTAATTAAGTGTTTAAAATTCCTTATTGTTGCCAAATATAGAAATGTATCATCTTCGTTGGGACGGCCCAAAAAAGAATATGTAGCATCTTGGGCGGGACGGATGGAGTATTTACCTTATGAGTAAAATTTTAAGTTGAGAATATGGAATAAAATATATTTTAATTTAGCATTTTTTGTTGGGGGTTATAAGGATATAATAGTATTTTTATTATTTAATTAATTACTCCCTCCGTCCACGAAAGAACTTCCTATTTTTCTATTTCGGGACGTCCACGAAAGAACTTCCTACTTTTTCCTATTTCGGGACAATACCCCACCACTTAAAAAATACTCCCCTTTTAAGACAATTCTCACCACTCAAATAACATTAATTAAAACAACACAATAAATTATTAATACTTTTTCACAATTCTCAATACACTTTACAACTTTTTCTCTACTCTCAATACACTATACAACATTTTATTAAAACCCGTGCCACTCCCTCCTAGGAAGTTCTTTCATGGACGGAGGGAGTATTAATTATATTAGGGGGCTATGGTGAGAGATATGGGGGCTATGTTTAAAATTAACCAAAGAGTATGTACCACTGAATATTAATTTAAAAAATTAGATGATGAAACAAGTTGAAAATTTATACTCCCTCCGTCCATGAAAAAGAGTCCCATTTGGGACTCGGCACGGATTTTAAGAAAGTTGTTAAAGTAGGTGTAAGTGGAGAGAGAAGTAAATTTATAGGGGTAGTATTAATAACAATTTTAAATGCTTAATCCTTTATTAACTTCTAAACTTAATTAATTGCTTTATGTTCCTGAAAGTGAAGATTTAATTAAGGTGCACTAAAATTTCAGATTCAAACAAACTCAAATTTAAGAAACAAAATTGAATACACTTAAAATGAAAATTCAATCATGCACTGTAAAACAATGCACCGAATTCAAATTTAAGAAAAACAAAAAGCTAATCAATTACAATTTTCATTTCTCATTCAAATTTCAGATTTCATAGGCAAATTTAAATATAAATTCAGCAGCCAACCACCACCAAACAGAAATTAGAGTATTAAGAAATTGAGCAAATTTCAAATTCCAAATTCTTAAAGGTGCTAGTGTGGCAAGGTTTCCAATCCATGAGAGTGGGCCAACGACGTCGCTTACCCACGAAGGTCACCTCTCGCCGCCGGTGGAGACGACACCCTTTTCAACCGGAACTCCAAGGGGGCTGCTGCCATCGTCGACGCCGCAGCTGGAACCTCCACAATCTTCTTCTCCCTCCCTCTCTCCGACCCACCGTTCGTAGTCGGCCCGGTGGCAGCGGTTCCCCTGAATCCAAATCAAAATCCCAACAACAAATTCAAACAAATTCAACAAATCAATTCCAACAACAAATTCAAATAAATTCGAGCAAATTCAACAACAAATTCCACCAAAACAAATTCAAGCTCTGAGAGGCGGCGATTTGAGGGTACAACGAGGGGTTGTCGTTGTTACCTGAGAAATAGAGAGAGCGAGGGATGAAGGCGCGTCTTCGCCGGAGAGGGAACCGCGGCGGTCGCAGCCCTCGCTGCTGTCACCTTCACCGGCAGTAGATGAAGGCGGGGTGCGTGAGAGTTTGAGAAGAGAGAGAGGGCGTGAGGCGAGAGGTGAGAGAAAGGAGGTGCACCGGTGGTGGTTCCCGGAGAGCCGGCGATGCCGGTGAGGAAGGAGGGGGGAAAGGGGGCGCCGCTGCATCTATATGTGTGTCGTGTGTGTTTTGTGAGTGTGTGCGTGGGTTTTAATTAGGATTAGTGTTAATTAAGGAATTAAGTGAATTATTTTTAGTTATTGAGGTAGATGTATTAATGGCAAAGTAAAGTAAATATTGAAGCCCATGAAGGGTATAATTGTACAAAAAGTGAAACATGACTCTTTTTTGTGGACAAAAAAAAAGGGGAAACAAGACTCTTTTTCGTGGACGGAGGGAGTATATTTTTAAATTTTAATTTTTTATTATGTAATTCGAATTAATTATTTTATTTATAAATATTAATGCATATTAACTTATATTTTGATTTAGTTTAATATTTACATTAATTTATTTATTTAAAATATTATGGGGTCGTGCCAACTAATTTAGATCGAGCCCATCTTCGTGATTGGTGAAACCTATAAAACTATTTTTTGTAAATACAAAGAGCAAAACCCTCGCCTCTTCATATACAAAAACCTCGAAACATATATTGCAGCTTTTGGTATGGAGATCGAAACTAGTAGTCAGCAATCTCTTTTTTACTGGGACTTGAAGAGTGAGGTGTTTGGAAGGATTGAGCTTCCCTTTCACCAAGAGGTGGATGGCATTGTGGATGTGCTTGGTGGTTTCCTTTGTGTGCTATGTTTTAATTATTAAATTAGAGGCTATCGAGTTTGGGTTATGAAGGAGTCTTGGGAGAAAGTGGTGACTCTTTCTCATCTTCTTTAGCTTCTTCAACCACCATTGCTGAAAATTCTAAATGAAGAGATTTTGGTAAATTGTGGATCCATTGTGGTGCGTTTTGTTCATGTTGTCAGGTTACTGGGTTCAGGAGCAACGAGAATTGTGTATGCTTCATTTCACATCGTGTCTATGTTGAAAGTTTAGTCTCGTAAGTGAAGGAATCATATTTTGCCGTGATCCATTTCAGATATCAAACGAATACATACAAAAACCATGTGCCTATAGCAAAAGGATAGAATCTTACTTGCAAATCCGGCAATGATCGACTCCAGTGTTGACCTTCCAACTTGTTCCCACGGTACGACTTCACGTTGGGTGGCAACAATCTTGAAGTCTTCTCCAGCAAAGTTGGCGTCTGCTCTCTCTCTCAAATCTGCTCTCACGTGTGTGAATAGTTAATTAGGTTTAGAATTATCTTATTACTTATATCAGGTATTAGACATACCTAAATAATAAGCCTAAAACATAATTAAATCAGACCAAGCCCAAAGGCTTAAGAGAGGAGATGGGACGCCTACTTAAGGAGTTAAACCTTTATTGGGCTAAACAGGGATCTACTAGCTTGAATAAAGTTTGGCCTCCCAGTGCTCGATTTTCTTATTCAGTCCAGAATAAAATCGAGACACAAATATTAATTTATTCCACTAGAAAATTAATATTGATTTACCTCTTTACTCTTTAGGTGAGTCGGGGCTAGCATTAGACTTAATTAATCCCCGTGTTTAAGATATCCAATATCCATTAATTAATTAATTCCTCTGACGATCAATTAATTAATTAACTAGTCGTTTAATTATAAACGACATCTCGAGTGCTACCACTTAAACTTATTATCGTATCGGAACTAATTCCACCTGTAGGGTTTAATACGATAAACTTATTAAGTTCCTCGAGAGGATATTATCATCCTATTATTAGCAGGACACGAATCCCTATTGCAATATAATCGCATGTCAAATAATAATTGCTATCACCCAAAGTATCGAGTATATTGATTTATGATTCACCACGCCGGGTTTTTAAAATTTAATAATTAAGATTGAAAACTAGTTCTTGAACCAAGGACACCAACAATATCCTTACTCAATTCTTTAATAATTGGATTCATAAACAAACCCATTTAAATCATAAATACTCTTATTACATATGCATTTACAAATTCATTTCATGCTTAATCATATAATAAGTAAGTACTCTTAATGTATGCCTATAATAATATTATGAAATCATCTGTAAACGTAATTAATTAAATAATTAAAACATCAATCAATTAAATTAAACGATGTAAATGGTCAATTAAATAAATAAGTTGACAGCCCAATTAATTTAATAATTGAGGGCCCAAGCTGACAACAAAAAAATCAAGCCCAATACACATTAGCCCTTTTCTTCTTCCTCACAATTCATTCTCCCTCAAATCTCTCTCTCGACTTTCTCCCTCAACACACACAACACAAGCAGGCGCCGTCTGTCTTCCTCACCCATCACCACCGCCCTTGAAACTCCGGCGAGGCCAGAGTTTGACCGGCGCCGATCTTCCCCCTCTTCTTCTCCCTCTCTTCGGCTAACACACAATCACACTGGACCAGATTGCTCCCTCTCTCTCTCGTCTCCACAGACCTCCGCGCCGCCTCTCTCCTTGGCATTGGCAACATGTTTGTTTGAGAGATTGTGAATAAGAGAATTGAGGTGATTTCTGTTGTGTGTATGGTGAGGAAGGATATGCAGATAGAGGCATGGAAGCATGGAGTTGGCAGGGGCTTACTATAGCTTCTACTCAAAAGCAAAACATGGCTTTGATGCAAAAAGAGTTGATATCTTGTTGTATAAACGTGCTGCTCAATCACAAGGGTTGGGCTTTGTGGGCTTTATTATGCTCAAAATATTTAACAAAACAAAGGTACAATAAATAAATGGGTAATTTTAAACATAGCCCCAAATTTTCTCAATATAGCCCCTTATTTAAAAATAATAATAAAAATAATTATGATTGTACTATTTTACCCCTATAACCCCCATTTAAAATTTGTAATAAATTAAAAATTATAAAAATTAAGTTGAAAACATATTTACGTACAATTTTTTATAGATAAAATCATATATATAGCTCCCATCATCATGATCTAATATTAAAAATACTGATAAATATATCTAATAATTCCATCATTAATAACGTGAATTCACGGATAAATTATAACCCCATACTAATCTAATATTAAAAATATTGATAAATAACCCTAATAATTTCATCAGTATAGCCCCCAACAAATTAAACTTAAAGAACGTGAGATGCACTTTGCAGAAGACGCACGAAGAACACGTATGAAGCAAATATGCTTGTACGAAGCAAGTCACAAACCAAAGAACATGTATAAAAATCCCAAAACAATTATGGGTCAATAACAACTAAAAAAGTAAACACACTAGAAGAAATTTATAGCAATAAAATTTGAATAATGAGTTACCATGGCAATAGAGCTAAAATGGAGTCCAAGAACTTGTCAAGCTGTATACCAGTATTTGTACAAAAAACAAAATTGGTATATAACAAGCAGGTTGGCCATCAATGAGTAGTACATATTAAATCAAGGACAACTAATCCAATAACTATTAGGTATCTCTTTGATAATCCGCTTTCGATTCTACTTCAATACAAATTAATAGATCAAAACATAATAAATTTAACTACCTCTAGCAACCCGAAAAGATCCTACCCCGCGAACAATTTTTAGAACACAACACAAATTATACACCATTTTCCATTAAACGCCTCCACGGAGTCAAAAATTGAAAATGTCAAAGCAATCATCATCTAAATTGTATTTCCAGTCCAAATCAGATACTATTTTCAGTGCAATTCAAACTCCTTATCAACTACTCTAATGAGACCTAACTCCAGAACCCAAAATTGAACACCGACAACGCGCTTCCTGGTGTCACGCGCCACCCTATTGTAGTGTGACAATTCTGAGCAGCACCAGCGAGTGCACCAATAACTGCAGCAGGAGAAAAAGTATGTCTTCTTCTCCATTGTTCATGTTCTTAAATTTTTAGTTGAGGCTATAATAATAAGTTATTTAGAAATATATGAGTTGTGGTTATAAAAAGTTTTAGGTTTACGGTGCTTTGAAAATGAATTTCAAAAAATTATTAATTTATTATAAATTTTTAAATGGGGCTATGAGGGTATATTAGTACAATCATAATTATTTTTATTATTTTATTAAACAAGAGGCTATAGTGAGAAAATTGGGGGCTATGTTTAAAATTACCCTAAATAAATTATTAAACCCCAACCCATAATAACAATTAACGTCCAGCATAGACTTTAATTTAAAACTTATATAAATCAATGCTAATTATATCGGATCGATTCACATATTCATATAATCAAATTAAACTAATATGTCGTGCATAAAAAATTTAAATAATTTAAATATTTATAAAAGTTTTGCAAGTCATTTTGTTGGAATTTAAAATAAATTTATTTTCATATTCCGGCGTGAATCATCTTAAATATTCTAAGTTCAAAATTACTCTAAATTTAGTAAGAAAAGAACGGGGTATTTCACCTCCTTCACCAACCTGCCTTTTTTTATTATTATTACGACCCTATTCTAGTGGGACGGACATAATATTTTCTTTATGAATCAAAATTAACGATATTTTGAAAATTTTAAAATAAAATAAAAAAAGAAAAATTTAGTTGGTAAAATTGAAAGCAAAGAGAAAATTTGGAGAAAACCCCATCTTTTATATTATATATAGATTAATATAATTGAGGCAAAACAAATTTTATAAATTTTTCCCTATAAAAAGAAAATAACAAATATTATTTTTTCTTGTGTGGTAGTCTGTACGAGGTGGCAAAATAGATGGGTGGTCGGGCTAGCCCGGTCCGATCCATAGGGTGTTTGGAGCATATCGGGTTAGGTCGGGCCGGCCCAAAAATCGATCGAGCTGTAATTTCTCAAGTCCAGCTCACCTCCATTCAGGCCATTGAACAGTCGGACCAAATCGTCTAGTGATTAATCTGAATTTCCATTGACAGGGGTGATTTTTTTCCCCCTTATGTAGATTTGTGAAAAAAGACAAATCTACCCATGTCATTAATCTGAATTTCCGTCAGTTCAAAGAAGTTCTTTAAACTTCTTCTTCCCAAAATCTGAAAAATTTCTTCCCAAGATCTACATAATTTTTCTTCTTCGTCGTGGAAGAAAACACCCCCTCTTGCAAAGAATTTTAAAGATTCAACTATTTCAAACCTTTTTTTTCCAAAAAAAAAAAAAAGGAACCCTCTTGCAAAGATTTAGGGATATGTCATCAAGATTGTTTGGGACGAATTGACTTGGGTAAACAAAATAATACTCCCTCCGTCCACAAAAGAACTTCTTATTTATTTTTGAATTATATCCCAACCCACCACTTATACCACATGGGATCCTTTGTCCCACTATTTTGTGTGTACCACCGTGTACCACTCTTAATTTATTATAATTTTTAATTATATTTTCTTCAATTTTAATTTATTATGCTTTAATATTATAGAAAGATAATTAACAAGGATTCACTCATCCAATTAGGGTTTATATATATTTTTTTATTTGAATTAATAATTGATTATTTTGGTTCATTAACTCAAAGGTAGGGTATATAATTTTAAAAAAAAAATCAATTTTTAGTTATAAATATTAATAGAGTTCATAATGTAATAATATTTTTTATTTTTATAAAAAATAATTATAAAATAGATAAATTAAAAGTGGTACACAGTGATACACACAAACTAGTGGGACATAGGATCCCATCTGCACTCATACATATTTCATTTACTCTTACTTTCATATTTTCACAAATTTCAATACTAATTAAAATACATTTTCACAATTCTCAATACCTTCAACAATTTTTTCTCTACTTTCAATAACTTTTTTCTTAAAATTTATGTCACTCTCTTCTAAAGAGTTCTTTTGTGGACCGATGGGGAAAGTATATATTGTGATAATATAATATGTCGGGCTTTATACTAAATGGGCCCATTATAGAAAAGCGGCAGCCGTATGTATATCAGTTTACATGTATTCACCTTGCACATGCACATGGACGCATACATTCAATCCCTTTAAAATTGAATAATATTGGTGGGTCCCTCTTGAAAAAGTAGGCAATTTTTGCATACCATATTTTGATAAGAGTAAAATTTTGAAATAGTCAAAACGAAGCATAAAACACAATTTATGGCAACACATTGAAAAAACACAAAATTTTATCATTTTTATTGATTTGGACGTTTTTACCCTTAATGAGGCGGACCGGGTAGGATCAGGCACGCGGGTCACATGCGGGGTCGGGTTAGGCACTCATGGCACTATTAGTGCCATAAGTGCCAATATTTTACTTTGTTTTTATTTTGGATTTCCGTTAGTGCCATATGTGCCAGCGGAAATCCAAAATAAAACCAAGTAAAATAGTCATTTTGGCACTTATGGCACTATTTAGTGCCATAAGTGCCAACAGAAATTCAAAATAAAACTAAGTAAAATGGTCATTTTGGCACTTATGGCACTAATAGTGCCATAAGTGCCATACGTGCAGCACAAATACAGAAACAACAACATCATTTAAACCCTAAATGGAACATCTAAACCCTAAATGGATAATCTAAACCCCAAATGAATAATCTAAACCCTAAATGGAATATCTAAAGCCTAGGGGGAAGTGTGCACTTATGGCACTAATAGTGCCAATTAGTTAGTGCTGCCAAGGGCCGAATGGAACCGCCGGTTCAGGACCGAACCGGCGGTAGTGAGGTTCAGGTTCAGGTTCAAGCTGGAGAGGCCCGTGAACCGCCGGGCCGGACCGGCGGTTCGGCCCTGAACCGCCGGTTCATGGCGCGACGTTCAAGGCAGGCAGGTGGCTGGGCTGGGAGCCTGGGAGTGGGCTGGCAGGGGCGTGCTGCAGTGCTGCTGGCATGCTGCTGCTGCGTGTAGGGGGGCAGTGAGGGGACATGGGGTGGGGGTAGGGGCGTAGGGTGCAGGGGCTAGCAGAGCCTAGGCTTGACCGGCTCTTTAGCCAAAAATTCAAAAATTTCAATTTTTTGTATTTTTTTTTTTAAATTCAAAATTATAATTCTAATTTTTCCCCACCCAATTTTATCTAATTCACATTTTACCCCACCCAATTTTATCTATAAATACCCCCCTTCTTCCACCTTCAAACTCACCCCATTGTATTAACAATTCTACACTCTCTTCTCTTCTACTTCCAATTCTCCTCCATTCTTTGCTATTGCTCTTGTTAAATTGCTCTTGCTCTATAATTCTTTAGATATTCTCTAATCTCTTGCTTAATTGCTTTACTTTATTGTTCTTGCTTTACATTATAATCCTACTAGTACTACTATTAAGTACTAAATACTATACTATATATTTCAATTACATTATCACTACACTCACTTGCTCATTTAATTTATTGTTCTTGCTTTACATTATATTACTACTAGTACTACTATTAAGTACTAAATACTATACTATATATTTCAA